>NC_045744.1:22765169-22897669 GCF_008692095.1 Etheostoma spectabile
GTTACTCACAGATTTAACATTAATCAGCGACCACTGATTTAATCTGCCACCAGCTACGTTTGTCATTTTAATCAGCAAAAGATTGTTTAGGCCTTGCATGGAGAGCTGGTTTTTACTTTTCCTAATTGACTGACTTTTCTGTCCAATGGGAAACACCTTCGACTTTGTCAGACCTCTGTAATATTGAACATTTTATCAGTCAAAAATCTGAATTTGAATGCTTTAAACATGTATTTAGTGTAATTGTACTAATTTAGTACCACTTGATATGAGTCATCTCACTGCACTCTATTGGATGCAACAAATGTGATTAAAGCGCACAAGCAAATATGTACATACTGTATTCACACACACACACACAAACACACGCTCCTGCAGCTGTAAAGCTGATTGGCTATGCCTAGAGACCACTCAGTTTCTTCTTTTGTGGTTGCTGACGAGCTAATCTGACAGGAGCTTTAACACATGAAGTATTGTAAATAGGATTTTTCATCTGATATTATGCAACAATTAATAGGATAAAACACAAATCTGTACGTGTAATCACACACACACACACACACACACACACACACACACAGGTTAAATTTAACACAATTAGGTACAAGTATGCTACACAATGCTGATGCCATTCGTGCACACTCAGCATCATCTTGACATTCTTCATAGTGTCGGTGGCTCGGCAGTCCTTGCCTTCTCAGCCCTGTCATTCATCATTTATCTCTGTATTTTCCATATGCCCCTGCTTCCTGCTTCAATTTTATCATCTGTTTGTGTGTGTGTGTCTTGTTCCTCGGGTCTGGTTGTGTTTGTGTGTGTGTGTGTTGTGTGTGTGTGTGTGTGTGTGTGTGTGTTATTGCCACAAATCTTTGTTAAAGCCTTTAATCTCTCAGCGAGTGTCTCCCATTCAATTAAATACGACTGTAGTTATGAAGTTAAAGAAAATTACAGTCACCAGCAGAGTAGACTCGCATTGCCAGACCTATCTCCTCAGCGCTGCGGAGTAACGAGGGGAGAACATTTCTCTTTGTTTGATTACATTAAAGGAGTCTATATCAACGATGTTCTACTACTGGGATTGTTCAGATGCCGCCGGAAATTCCGCCTAATGTCCGTCACCTTCCGCCTATTTGAGTTGTACTTCTAAACTCCGGTGGATTTCTGAGGACTCTGGTTACCTGGTCCTCAGATCTCTGCAGGGTAAATCCAGACAGCTAGCTAGACTATCTGTCCAATCTGAGTTTGCTGTCTCACGATATCCACTGTTAAAATCCAACACGTCTACAAACACTGTTCCATCTGAGGTATTTACCTGGTCCCAGATCTTGCGTTAATCCACACTACAAAATCGGCCTTCGAGAATGGTTACCTGTCCTCATCTGAGTAAATCAAACTACTGAACATCAGTACCATACATGAAAAGTCCAAATGGTAAACAAAGCAGCTAGACTTTCTTCAAGGTTTGCTGGTGCAACGACACACAACTGTTTAAAAAAACTGCACCAAAACAGTCTCCATTTTTCTCCAGCCCGGCATTTAGTTTTGTGCATCCAAAACCCTTCGAGCTGATGTGATAGACAAGTCTTTTGGGAAACATCAAAAACCTAACATTTAAAGTAAAATTGAAAGACTTTACTGTCAGGCTTCGGAACACCAAGTTTAAAAAAAATGCCAAAACCAGTAATTTTTCTCCCATAGGATGTGTTGGACTAGCCACCCTCCAGTGTGGAGAAGGTCTGGCATGCGACACATTAAGTAAAATGAAGCTTTACTGTCGCTTTCCGCCTAAATGACATCAGTACCCCATAATGTGCTACATAAACTGCTAAAGATATTTGTTTTAGAAACCAAACTCAGTAGTGTAGATGTAGCCTCAGGTCCTGGACTGACACTATCCGTACGTGTGACTGTGGCTGATACGTTGTGGTAGCAGACATTCTGTCTGGCTCCATACATTTCTACTCCCCTGCTGGACTTACTGAACTCGGTGGCTATGACTGAAATATTATGCCAGGCGATCTCCTCTCTGATTAACTCGTATTGGGCAAGTTTCCAGATCGGCCCATCTGAGCTTTCATTTTCTCAAAGGCAGAGCAGGATACCCAGAGCTCGGTTTACACCTCTCACCATTTCTAGCCACTGGGGGACCATAGGCAGGCTGGGGGAACGCATATTAATGTCAAAAACCTCATAAAGTGAATGATTTTCATCCATGGGACCTTTAATATTGGCAACGTCTTTCCAAAAGTCAACGAGTAATCGCGTTAAATAATTGTGATTTCAATATTGACCAAAATAATTTTGCCATAATGGATTTTAGAAGAAAAAAAGAAGGTAATTACGGTATCTAATTTAAGTGTCAAATGTACAAAGTTGCCATCAAGTGTGATATCAGATTCTCACTGTGAACAGAAACTCTAACCCTGCCAGTCCTTTTCACTCATTTACTGCTCTTAATTTACGTAACTCCTCTGGGATGCTCGTGTTAACGGCTGTCGGTGTCTCTGACAGCGGATCCAGACGGTGAGTGCTGTCGATGCCGATGAGCCGTCAACGGGACACAAGTTTTTCTTCAGCCTGGCTCCTGAGGGGACCCACCGCAGCAACTTCACTGTCCGGGACAACGGAGGTAGGCAACACTTAGACCAGATAACAGCCTTACTGATCACTCACATTTTGATGAAAGTGCCTTCATTTAATTGGATCAATTATATGGAACACGCATTGAACAAAGGCATTTGCATACCTGCCAACATTGGGCTGTGAAAAAGAGGGAGATTTTCTGAGATCAGTTGAAAAAGACCTTCACGCAACGTTCCCGCTCCCATATAACCTTGCACCCCGATGTAAACTAAATTACTTTTAATGAGCCTTATATCCATGCCAATCCAAAATATACAAACATTTGAAATATACAATGTGTGTTACCTCTGCCTTCATGTCTTCAGCTTTAGACACACCTGATGTGTGGCAGTTCCCCTCTGTGACTCCACAGCCTGTTTATGTCATGCTGTTACGCTATAATTAGCATGTTTGCTAACGTCATTTTTCCCACCGTGCTCTACGCTAAAGTCCATAGAGCATGGCATACTTTGCAAAAGGCATGGTGTTTGCAGACGTGGCTAGCAGGAAGAAATAAGAAGGCCTGGCACCAAGAGGACAGAACTTCTTATTTTTTAGGATTTTTTTGGCTTTCTTTCTTTGTTTTAGACAGCTTAGACAGGAAATGGGAAAGAGATGCAGCAAACGGAAGAATGACATGCAGCAAAGGGCTGCAGGTCAGAATTGAACCGGAATTGTGAGCTAACAAGACGCCCCAGAGGACAGAAATGTTGACGCATACTTCTTTTTAGGAGCGGTTTCATCTATTTTCAGCTCAGTTGACTCTGACTCGAACGTGACGGTGACGCGTAGCACGTCAGGCGGGGTTGTTTGGGTTAGGTACAGTCTGGACATATCACAGATAATGTGAAACACCCATTCGAGTCATATCACTATGAAATTGGGAAATTAGTGGGACAATCCAACCAATCAGGAGCACGGCAGGAGAAAGGGTTAAAAGTAGGGAGACTCCCGCGTAAATGGTGAATGTTGACAGGTATGCATTTTCCAAAGGTGAACTGCTTCAACAATCTCCACAATGAAACAGCAGGACATGCGTTTCCTTTTGAAGGACAAAAAAAAGACAATGGACAAAAAAAAGACAATAACCTGAGATAACTTCTGTTATGGTTTGCCAGTATCAATACAATTGAACTGAACTGAACTGAATTGAGATAGAATGAGTGACTTCTACCTTGTTGCACCCACATCTTTTAGCACGCTGCTGTGTGACAAAAGTGTCACAAATACTGTGCGCTGCATGTGTGCTACAGTGATTCTCTCCTCAACTCAGATAACACTGCTGGCATCCTCACACGTCGAGCCAGCTACAGCCGCCTTCACCAGAGCATCTACCTGGTTCCCGTGGTGATCACCGACGGCGACTACCCCATGCAGAGCAGCACCGGCACTCTGACCGTGAGGGTGTGCACTTGCGACCGTGAAGGCAACATGGAGCTGTGTAACGCAGAGGCTCTGAGCAGCTCTCCTGGTCTCAGCACCGGAGCGCTCATCGCCATCCTCCTGTGTGCCATCATACTGCTCAGTAAGTATGGGACAGCACAGTGGGGAATCAGACAAATAGTAGAAGTCGATGTTTGTGAATGGGCTGTTTTTGTAGTATATATGTGACATTGAAATAACTACATAACGAGATTAATTTGAAAACATGTAGTAGAGCTGCCAAGATGAATCGATTAACAGATTAATCGCCAACTATTTTGATAGTCAATTGATCAGTTTGAGTCTTTTATTTTTTTTAAAGTCTCTGATTCCAGCTTCTTAAATGTGAGTATTTTCTAGTTTCTTCACTCCTCTGTGACAGTAAACTGAATATCTTTTTTTATCTTTGAGTTGTGGACAAAAGACATTTGAAGACGTCATCTTGGGCTTTGAAATTATTTTTTTTTAACTTTTTTCTGACATTTTATAGACCAAACACCTAATCGAGAATATAATCGTCAGATTAATAGACAATGAAAGTTGCAGCTCTACAAATGTAAGAAAGCCTTAGATTATCTTGAGTTGTCAGTGGGATGCTGCGGTTATCCTCCAGCACCCATCCGACTTTTTCTCTCCTGAAACCGATCTGATATCTCAACTCAATTCATCGGCTCAGTCCAAAAATGGCAAAGATAGAGTAATATAAACGACCTGCAGAGCCATGAAGGTCCTGCCTTGTACACAGTGCTACACAACACACCCGCAATGTCCGCCTTCAGCACCATTTAAGTGGCATTTTCAATAAAAAAGAATACTTAAAGTCAAAGAATACACTGAAAAGGGCCAAAAGAGCTGCTATTTTAAAAATATTCTATAGCAACAATGCACATTTATTAAGATGTTAAAATATAATGAAACATAACTGTAAGAAAAATTATAATAAAGACCACAAAAGAAAACATAAAAAGAAAACAACTACAAACTATAGTAAAACAGCAGGACATTTATTGTGACAGAACAGTAAGATACGTTCAAATGACATGTTGCATGTATGATCACACGACTGTGCGCATTGCAGTAGTTCCATTTGTACAGAATTGAAAGCCCAGGCAGCCGCTGTGCTTTCTCATTTGCTGTAATGGAAAACAATGTTGGTTCGGAGCTCCAGTCTGCCGCTGCCGCTCGTCAGGATCAAACTTTACATGGAAATGAATGCATCTCATCTGCCGCCACATCCCCACTTATCCTCTTATTCTTGCAGTGGTCACACACCACTGGGCTGCTGGGAAAATGAATACATATTTATGCCTCTGAAAGTGCAGTCATTGCAGACTTAGTGGACACACACACACACACACCAGGGACGAGTTGGGGTGCTGAGAGGAAGTCTATTTAATGATGTCATACTAAATGCTGTGCCACAGTCATGTTTTTATGCTTTCATGTGAATGGCCGGGGTAATTTATATCTAATAGTTAGCAACAACATTTTACACCAATTTTAGAATACATAAAACATAACACCTCGCTTCTCGAAAGTCGCTGCGATGCCACCGAAATGCGTAGCCCAGCTGCTTGCATAGACAATGAATGGGAAGTGGACAGTGGACATGTACCATCACTCACACAAAGACAAAAACATTCAGACATGTATCTTTACCATGAAGAAGAGCAAAATGTTAGCAAAATTTTAGTAGTATTGTTATGCAAATGAACGTATTCATCATCACTTAATCATCACATCATTTTCATTTTGCTCTTATATTTGCCCCAGTTATCTCTCTTCCACCAGAAATCTTTGTTGTACTACGCTTTACACACTGTCACACTGACTGCCTACTTTAGATACTAATCTCTCACCTTCTGTATTTTTGTATTTACCTTGACTCTTTCTCTGAATATCTGATTTTCTCTCATTCACTTCACAGCTCATGCTTCTCTGCAAATTTGCAGACATTTATTGCTGTGATTTGCAGCGCAACTGTGCAAGCTTTCTCGGTTATTTCAGTTCCCTGACCTTAACTCCTCCTCTGCTCTTTCTTGTTGCCACTGTGCTCAGGCTTGATTTAAATTCAAACTGGCCTGCATGCGCTTAGCCAATCAAATGTTCTGCATGATTATTTATGGCTGAGCCCTTTCTGAAATCAAAGGCTGCCGTCCTGTCTGCCTGTAACCAGCCTGTGCAGCCCTATCTGTAATTGTAAGATAGTACTCGCCAAGGAAATTGCTTAGATTTGGGAATCTGGGAACATCTCTAAAAGTAAATCCAAACACAGACAGGAAATCCCCAGGTTAGCCTAAAAAAACTACCATTAACAGTTGCATTGTTACCCAAATATTTGTTTTTGTTCTCCATCATATCAAGACTATCTTTCCACAGAGTTACATATTCTATATGGACGGGGGACTGACCCACTGGGGCAGTTGATGTGGATACCTCTTTAACACACACCACTACGTGGCCAATGCTTGGGCATAAAAGGCCCAGATGTCATGGGTTCTACTTATTCATGATGAACGTATCCAGTCCCTTTCTGAGAGCTCTCTTCATCAAGACCCAAGGTTCGCTGTAACCAACATACAGAACCTTGCCCATTCGTTGCGTTACAATCCACTCATTCACTTGCTTATCGTCTATACCTATTTACCACTTTTAAAATGCGTTAGCAATTATGAATAATTGACTTTCAACATATACATTACACAGTCGGTTAAGATTCCTTTAAATTATTATCTATTCATTAGCTGGATATCCCCATCTCTTTATTCTGAAAGGGTCTAATCTTTCTGCTGTTGTCTCCTGCAGTGATCGTGGTTCTGTTCACCGCTTTGAAACGCCAAAGGAAGCAGGAGCCCCTCATCATCTCCAAGGAGGACGTCCGGGACAACGTGGTGAGCTACAACGACGAGGGCGGCGGAGAGGAGGACACCCAGGCTTTTGACATCGGAGCGCTGCGACACCCGGACGCCGCCGCTGCCGTGTTGGAGGAGTCCGCCAAACAGAGGCGCGACATCATCCCCAGTGACACCCTGCTGTACCCGCCGTGCCGCCGACTCCACCCCGCCGCCTCCGGCCTCATCATGCCGCCGGTCAGCATGCCGTCGCGGGATAACGGGGACGTACGCGAGTTCATCAACCAGAGAGTGCTGGAGAATGACTGCAACCCGACGGCGCCGCCGTACGACTCGCTGGCCACCTACGCCTACGAGGGCGCGGGCTCGGTGGCTGAGTCGCTGAGCTCGCTGGGCTCAGCGTCGTCAGAGGCGGAGCAGGACTACCACTACCTGAGTGACTGGGGGCCCAGGTTCAGGAAACTAGCTGACCTGTACGGGGCTGAGGACGGGGACTTCTCCTAACAAAGACCCCACGAACACACTCTCGCTTCCATTTCAAAGTCGGGTTCAGGAAAGATTTTCGTTTTGACCAATGCAGGGCCGAGGACAGCAACATCTAACCAACACAAACTCAATATTAGAGATTGTATACATAACCGATGAGCTTTAAGAAAATCTGAAAACTTTTACTAATACAGACGAGCCACAATCCACATGATAAACCAACAGATGTGCTGGCATGTTCAAAAACACCACCCGGTCCTTGACCTGTTTTCACTGAACATGGATCCAAAATGGAGCATACCAAGTCTGAAGTATCTGATTTTGGGGAATGGGAACTAATGGATGTAGAAATGTAAATTAACCAGCGTAACCAGTGAAGCACAAAAAAACCTTCAGCTCCACTTCTTCAAAGACTCGTTTCAGTCCCGAACGGAGTTTTGAATAAAAAATTGGAGTGTATTTTATATTGGAAATTTGACTTGAAATACTTTCAGGCTTTTCTTTAATCTCTCCTGGGTTACCAAAAAAACATTTTGCAGAGTGTTTTCATGTGGCTTAACATTTGTCATTCAAGGCAAACTGAAAGGAGGAAAGTGTTGGGAAAGAGGTCAATCAAGAAAACCCCAGTGTAGTTATTTCAGGACTGGACCACACACACTTACCTCTGCAGATTTAAGGTGGAGAGTGTGTGTTAAGCGAAACCGATTTTCTTTCTTTTTTTTTGACTAAGTGCCCTTCTGCTGCCCTTCGAGCTGATCTGTGGATGCCTGTCGGTTGGCTGAGACTGGAGGGGGCTATTGACTCTTACATAATTGTGTTTTATCTTTTTTGCTGTCTTCTACAAAAAAAGACCATTCCAGAGGAGCCGTTCTGAAGGATCCTCGCTTGAAAATCGCCTTCTTCGGGACACAGAGTAATTAAAAAAAAAAGGACAACTCATATGAATAAATGCACTGATTTCTTTATGTTTACGCAGGTTTTTGAATTTTCTTTGGTTGATTTCTTTTTGTGCTGCACACAGAAAGAAGAATAAATGTTCATGCATCATTTCTAGACTTTTAGCTTAAGTGTATAATGTGTCAGAAATGTGGTTGAATTGAGTTATATTGGAAGTATACTAAGTTATATAAATCTTTAATTTCACTGCAGTCTTTTTTCTATAACAAAATACAACTTCAGAAATCATACGTTGAACAATGTTAAATAAAGTATTTTAATTGAGAATATGCTTGATATTTACATGAAGGACATGGGGAAGCCCTGATTTCCCAGTAGAGCTGTCACTTTTTATTCAGACTTCAAAATACAGTTTGAGTGTAAAAGAACTACTACAGAACAAATATTTGGGTTTTGGTTAAATATTAAACTGCACAAATCCTTATTTTTATAAAAACAATGGATCAAATAATTAAATGTAATGTGAAAGGGTTCGATTGTAGTGACAGGCCTCCAGGTAATTACTCTACGGAACGTCTTTCAGCTTATTGGTTTCACTGGCCCGCATTATTACAGTTTTAATGAGTCTCGCTGCTCTCATTAACCTCATATCCCCACAGCCGGGAACTGGTAAACATAGCGAAGCATTTATCAGCTGAAAAAAACACAGATACTTTATTTTTAGGAGTTGGTGGAGACCAAACCAGAGCTAAAAGCAGTGAAAATATTTGACTAGGGATGACAACAACCCCCAGACAGAAAGCATATTAAGTCTGTTTCTCTCTGCTGTTGTTTTTTTCACACAGAGCAGGTTAACTTAACCGACGTTATAGCGGTCCACTAAAGCAAGCGCTAAAGTTAGCTAATGTCATCTATTGGTGCTAACGTTAGGCTGTAACAGAGAAACAGTCTTGCTTTTGTTTTGCAAGCTCCATGTGAAGTCGTGAAAGCCGTTGCCGTGGATGTCATGTGACAGTAAAGCCAGAGGATGATCGCGGTCAAGACGTCGTACACAACAACGGAGATGAGCTGCGATTCTGTTTTTCTATGCTGGCCGGCTTTCTCCTTCTTTTCCAACAACTAGCAACAGACTAGAACACTTAAAGGCGTACATACCGGCCCGTCAGGTCTGGAAGAAATGCATCCCCCGTAGAAAAACAAAAACCGTCACATTTTCAAAATTCTGGTACCGAATTACCGGGTCTCGTGACATCCTATATAATATTAGACTTACATCTATCAGGTGGACACAAGCATAACTCCAACTGCCATAAGAAAGAATAAGGTGATATTATTTCAATGTTTTATAAAATAAACAGTTTAACATTTTTAAAATAAAGCTAACTTGCTTTCTTGCCAAGAGTTAGACGAGAAGATTGATACCACTCATGTCGGTACGGTAAATGAGCTCCCGCAAATAACTGCTAGCTTATGTTAGCTTAGTTCAGCATTCAGGCTACAAAGGGGGAAACAGCTAGCATTAGCATGGCTCTTTCCCAAATTGGCTAAAATTAGGGTTTTATTTCTTTTTCTAGCCTTGGTGTAGTAACTTCCCAGAGTCTTCCCAGGTTGCCTGGCAACTTCATGTTGACAACAAGACTGCCACGTGGCCAAAAAAGACAATAAATGCCGGTTTAGAGCAAATTAATTAACAAAACATGCTAAGCAGATTATCACGACACCAAACAAATCGGAGAAGCAATGTGCCAAAACATTTTGGATTCAACGCTGTAGATTTAAAATGTATGTTAAAATACATAAGGCCGCTTGATGCTCCTGCGGAGGCTCCTCGCGGAGCTTTTGCCGTGGCCTACACAAGTGGCCTGGTGTTCATATTTGTGCGCTGGTGTGTGCGTCCAGTCGGCGTGTGTGTGTGTGTGGGGGGGGGAGTGTGTGGTACAGGGAGAAGTGAGAGAGAGAGAGAGAGTCATAGTGAGAGAACCAAAGTGTCCCCCCTGGGTTTTCTGACCGCCGTGAGACATCTGTAGCAGGAGAAGTTAACCCTCTCCTTGATTTCATGTTGTTTATGGAGAAGGAGAACCAGGAAATGAGTGGGGGGGGGATGCAACGCTACCAAGCCACGGCCAGACGTGCGTAGCCGCGACGTGTAGTTACTGTCACCGCCCAATGTGAGGAGAGCGCAGATTTGAGTCCCGCATGCGTCACTTCGCAACGAGCAGTCAGCCTATAAGATGCTAACGAGAGACTTCTGTAATGTCAATACAGTAAAAATGGACTTTCTTAACGAAGTTGGTTCACTTATGGCTACATGCTTGCAATCAAACACATCAAATGTCAGTTGAATGGGGTTTTGAGCTAACGTTAGCAATCAAACAATCATAGCCAGATAGCTAAAGCGTTTTTGAAATGATTCCCATCTTCTGTCATAGTTTGTAATGACAAAAGTTTATGATTTCCTGGATTTCACAAATTTCAGTATGACGCATTATGCCGTAAACCGTTTACATTTGAACATGCGTAACTCAAATCTGCACTCTCCTCACATTGGGCAGTGACAGATACATTTTTCGAGAGGTGCATGTCAGGTCCAGTGTACACCCAGAGGGGTCTGCGGGGGGGGGGCCCGCCGTCGATTCAACGCAGACGCATAAAACGGCCTTTACACTAACATTTTCACAACAAGAAATCACCAGGTTATCACCTGTCACTGAAGAGGCAGCAGAGGCACCAGAGATGAACGTCAGAAACAGCGTACCGTGCGTTTAGGATTTAGCCCCGTGGGCTGCGTTTTTGCCTTTTAGGCCTTTATTTGTGTCCCGGCAGGACAGCCTTGGACATTAAGGGGAGAGAGAGGCTGGATGGCATGTATATGGGCGAGCTACTCAGGCCCCCTAAATTAATTTTAACAAATTGTGTGTTGGGGCTCATTCGTTCAAACTGTCCCTCACAGCCAGCATTGCAGCTCGAATGTCTTTAATCGACTGGGAACCTCATTTATAGCTTGACGTTATTTCCCAGACACTCGCATTGTTTGAGGATACGGGGACGAAGGTGTCACGGCCCAGATTTCACTCGCTGATTTGTCCGAGAAAAGAAGAAAAAAACGTCTTTAATATATTAAGCCCGCCCTTGTGTCTCATTCAAGGACATCACGAGAGACGTTTTTGTTGTTCAGTGTTGTAATTAACCGACACTTGAAGGCAGCGTGGTCCTCATTTCCTCTGCTGTCACAGAAGTTACCGAAACCACAACAGTCAACCTCGGTGCTGTGTTTAAAAACAACACATTTCAAGTGAGGGACGAAACCACGAAGTCGGGATCATTTACGGATTCCGATTTTTTTTTTTTGTTATCCTGAATTAATCGCAGGAGTGTGCGTTGTGTGTTTTTTTTTGCAGTTCCAGTGAAAGCGACAGTTTGTCCCAGTTGTGTTTTGTGACCGTGCTCTGCTCTGAAGGCTTCACACTCAAATGTCCACATGTTTTTTTCTTTGCATTGTAAATCATTCTTTTTGTACCAAATATTTATAGGACACAATGATGATATTCTGGAAGGACAAAAAAAAAAAAAATAAATAAAAAGATACTGTCCAGCTTCACTGTTTTTTAATGTCATTTTGAAGGTGTGAAACCCACTGTGGGCAGTCTACCGTACCGTATTATCATGTTGTTTAATTTTATTAAAAAATAAAATTTTACAGTGAAAGAAGCTGTGATGTGGAAGCCATTGTTACGTCTCTCTCTCTCTCTCTCTCTCCTCTCTCTCTCTCTCTCTCTCTCATTAAAAGTTCTTCTAAAAAGTTATTCAACAGTGTAAAACGAAGTCTCCACAGAGAAGGAAATAACACATTCTGCTGCACCTCCAGTTATTTCTTCCAAGTCCAACAGCAGAAACAGAGCTCAGTAAAAAGTATTTCCAATGCCCACAGCTCATTTATTCTCCAGGGTTGCCCTGAGGGTTAATCTGACCCAATGCATGCTGGGACAGGCTCCAGTCCTAGGAATAACAAGACACTAAAAGTGAATCTGCAACAATTTAAGAAAAAGTCAGAATGGATGCGCTGTTCACACGAGATATTTTTGTCCCAGACTGTCATGCTGAGACACACAAACACACACACACACACACACACACACACACACACACACACACACACACACTACTCAACTGACCAGATGAGGTGTACTGATTCTTCTGGCTGGAGAGATCTGTACCTGGAGTGAATGATTGTGATTTTTAACGACAGTGTCTCCACTGCCAGCCTCCTACAAAATCTGTTGCCCCCCCCATCCCCCGTCTTACGCTCGTCACCACAGGACGGTGTCGCAGCAAGACACGTCTCTCACAAAGTGGCAGCCACAGGATTTAGTTTCCCATCTCAAACATTTGTCCATGATGGAGAGAATGTCTTCAGTCTTGACTTCATGGTGAAAACAGGTTTAAGGTTATAGTATATAGCGTACAGTATACACACACACACACACACACACACACACAGTACAAAAAGGAAGTAAAGGAGACACTCAGTGCTCTGAACAAATTAGTGGATGTGCCCTTAGGTTTTTTCCTCATGAAATACATTTTGACAAGTCCCAGTAGGACAAGCACAGGTGTAAATAATACAACGAATGATGGCTGAATCCCATTGAGCTGCGGTAGCTTCAGGCTCTTGGTATTGGTTATGGTGGCTCCCTGTCACCGTTTCCCAGTGGCTTGTTCAGTCTCAAAACAGTGTGCGCCATGTTGCTATGGTTCCCGGGTTTCCTCCGAACGGTGTGAAACAGGCTTTGGTGGCTGGATCACGACCGGTGACACCCAATTAGCAGCGGTGTGTCCTGTGTGGAAACTTGTGGTCTTATTAAATGTTGCACACACACCAGTCTGGGACAGGAGAAACCAAAAGGCTCTGGGTTGTGAAATAAAAACTAAAATAAATGATCAGTACACTACACTAGTTGTTACTTTCATTGAGTTTGGGCGTTTTACATTCAATTTTGAAGCATTTGAAAAAAACTATTGACGAAAGAACGTTGGGGAAAAAAAAAAATCGTCCACAAACAAAAAAACACATAAAACAATTGACAAAAGAATTGGAAAAAGTGACAAGAAATTGGAAAAAAAAGTAACAAAAACATCGGGATTGGCGACAAAAGTGTAAATTTTGACCCAGAAAAAGTTGCATGGTCAACAACAAGACAACGCGAGGGTTAAATGACGTTAACGGTCGACACAATACAGTAACGGGAGCTATTTAAATGAGCTGGATACACGGTTACACCTCATGTGTTCATACCAGTGTATCCTATTCAATTTTGAAGCATTTGAAAAAACTGTCAATTTAAGAACGTTGGTAAAAATTTAATTTAAAAAGTTGCCACAAAAATGCATGAAAAAATCGACGAAAGACTTGGAAAAAGTGACAACAAGAAATTGGGAAATGAACTTGCCAAAAACATTGGGAAACGTGTTCATTTTGACCCAGAAAGAGAAAACGTTGCATGGTCAACGAGAAGACAACACGAGGGTTAAATGACGTTAATGGTCGACACAATACAGTAACGTGAGCTATTTAAATGAGCTGGATACACGGTTACACCTCTTGTGCTCATACCAGTGCATCTTTGTCCACAGCGATCCCACCAATCGGTCCCAAAACGTCCCGGTTAGAGGAAATGCTGTAGACACATTCTCTGTAAATCCATAACTCATTCATGGAAAGAACCGAGCAGGTCTGTGTTATTGATTAGGGTTAGGGTTAGGGTTAGGGTTAACTGAGGCAAGCAGAGTTGGACAACGACCCCCAGGGAGCGGAAGGTGAGGGACACATGCTGGATGTCAGGATCCAGACCAATAGGAGCCCAACACATTATTATTTTTACGCATATTATTTTGTCATTCATAGCTGATTCTCACAGTGCTTTAATTTCTGGAAAGTCTCAAATCAACGCCTCGGACATTTGACCAATAGAAGATGAACGCCTCTGTCTGGTTTTGCATTTGGACGTTACAGACGTCTTGTTTTGTTTCGTTAGAATACATTCTCAACAATGTCATTGTATTTTTTTGAAATGGGCCAGCGTTGCTTGGATTTCCATTTTTAAATCCACACGACCACATTTTTGACGGTAATTGAAACAAAGTATGAATAAATAACCTTCAAAGATAAAACAGAATGGCATTACAAAGATCCACACTTTGAATTCTGGGCTGAAGTCAGAAGACGCGTGGTAAAGCTGCTGAATGATTCATTTTGGACCGTTGGCTTTATTTTATTTTTTGAATGGAGGGCCAGGGTTTCTTTTCACACGGACGGACATATTTAGATCCTCTAACCCTGTTCTACTCCGTGTACCCGGCACTATGTTCTGTTTCACCATCTGTCAGCAGCTGATGGACAGGAGACTGAGAGGTAGAGTACATCAGTCACTTCAGTCCAAGCGTGTGTGTGTGTGTGTGTGTGTGTGTGTGTGTGTGGTGTGTGCGGTTACCCGGTGGCAGCATTAGTGAGGACAGCTGTAGCTTTACCATGCTACAAGTACACTGTGTGCCTCCATTAGTGGTTTGTGTCTTTTTTACTCACTGTTAATCTTTGATGGGGCTGTCATGTACGGGTATAAAATATGACTGTCAAACTCACTAAACCCGCCCCCGCTCAAAGACACCACCATACACACACGTACAGACGCTGTATATTCAGAAATGCATACACAGATTGACTCAAAAATGCATGACCATTCATTCTTTAAGGCCCGGTTTGAACACGGCACCGGGCTGCGTGATGGGGGTGTGGAGCTGTGTGGGACCCACAGGGCCGGGCTTCTGTCTCCGCCACGGGCAGAAGAACACGACACGAAAACTGAGGAAGGCCGCTACTCAGAAACACAGACGACGAGAGAAAAAAATCCCGACATTTTTAATCGAGCGTTGCTGCTTTTTGATTCAATTCAATTAAATGTACGCCCTGCAGTGCCCTGCTACGCAATGAACTACTACAACTACTATTTCTAATCATAGTTCCATTATCTTTACTGTTACCATAATTGCCACTGGTCATCACCCCAACACCCCCCCCCCCACCCCCCAACCGGCACCTACCAAGAGTCTCGGTCCGGTTTCTCCCTTAAAGGAAGTTTTCCCTCGTCAAAATGCTTGTTCCTGGGGTAAATACTGGACCTGTTGGGTCCTTGTAAATGATAGAGTGTGGTCTAGACCTACTCTATCTGTAAAGTGTCTTGAGATAACTCTTGTTATGATGTGATGCTCTAAATACAATTGAATTGAACTGAATAAGAAAAACGTTATTGCAGCCAGTGACTTATAATCTCTGAAAAGAACTCAAAATCTTCGCTTAAAATTCAGATCTCTCGTCCGCCGGATGCAGCATTGAGCGTTTAATGTCGCCGTGGTGCCTTTAGTTTTTTAATCAAGTCATCGCATGGGTGCACGTTACTCCCCTCACCCAGAGAAAACACACCTTCACGCTCCGTTTCAGCCATCCCATTGGTTGAGATCCGCTGAATGCATGTGGCTGGCAAATGCAGAGTGTTGCTGTTCCTAAATATAGGTTGTTTATTCCCCCTGGACAAAAAAAAAGCTGCCACTCTAACATGATCAATACGGCACTTCAAGTAAAATGCTAGCTAAGTGCACCAATGTCATTCTCTTTTTGGCCATGCAACATCAAAGACCAGACCTTCACCGTTAAAGAAACAACTTGATGTGATTATTTCTGCGCCCTCTCGATTCAAATTATAGAAGAATACATCCAGTACGTACAGAGCGTGTGCCAATGACGCAAAGCAGATCAGTTCTCTTTGTCTTCTGTGCTCATGCCTAAGCCCACAATCTGATTCTGATACAGTGAAACCAGATCTGAGGTTTATAACGGGATGAGATGATCTATTTATGCCTGGGAGCCAGAACAACATGTGAACACTTTATTTAGCACTGTACCCTCTCGGTGTTTCACACACTGCTGCTATATCGGTAAATTCCTTTTACGCTTGTTTCACTCCTAGAGCCACATCTGAGTAAAAGCCTGAAACGTCAAATGGGCCCAAAGCACATTCACGGGAACAGAACCTGGAGATTTGTGATTCAAGTCTCTTCATCAATACGTAACCAAACACACATGTATGACACATACAACAAGACAAACACAATACTGACAAAAAAGAACATTAGTTTTTGTTGTTTAATAATGCAAGATCTGTATTTTGTGTAATGTATGGACATTGCCAGGTAGGTAATTAAACAGAGGACCACCACAGCCATGAAGCTTTACAATATAAAAGTTTTTGGGGGATTTTTTTTTTTTTTTTATAAAACACCCAGGTTTATGGGGATTTTGTCTCTGTTGACTTCTCAGCTGTGTCTAGAGTGAGACAGGCGATCAGGTACAGAGAGGAGAGAGAGAGAGAGAGAGAGACACACACACACACACACAAGAGAGACAGAGAAACACACACACACACAAACACACACACACACACTCACACACACACAGGTGGGACTGGGTTGACTAGAGGTGGTGGGGTTGTTTGTTAGATGACCAAACACTGGTGTGAACAGCCAGGGTGCCCAATCGAATCTACGCTTTATTTTTTTTTTTTACTGCACATTGCTGTAGCTCCTCTTTTCACCCTGGGTGTTGAGCTCTCTGTTTTAGCTACAGAGTGAGGCATCTCACTTCTGTTCCACCTTTGTTGGGAGTTGCAGTAGCTAGGACAGCAGCTGCAGCTCATCAGACCCAATCACCTCTGCTCCAAACACCCGGTCAGCCCACCACTCCGTGTCAGATCATAGTTTAGACGACAACGTTAGTCTCGCTGCTGACTCACCATTGGATTAGTTTTATGTGACACTTGTACTCATTGGTTTTTTTGTCTACCACAGTTTCGTGAAGCTGACTCCTGCTGCCACTTCACTCCTGCTCTCCGCCCTGGATCACTGGACACGGTACCACACGCGCTCTGCACCCTGGAGTCCTATTGGGCTTGGTTTTTCACCATCGCATCCCGACATTGGACGTTGGAAATAAACCTGTTTCACTATCATTCTGGTCTGCGTATTGTCTGCACTTGGGTTCAACCTGTTTCCACACGTAACGACAATGGGCCACAGAAAGTGCAGATTAAGTAGGCGTTACACAGCCGGTGCAAAGTGAGGTTGTTAGTGAGTAGTAAAATGAAATCTTCCTTTACAATTTTAGTTTTAAAATAAAACCAGTAGATGGTGATGTCTGTGGACTGATCATTTCAAAGATCTAAGAACTATACATGTTTCATTAGGCTGGATTTGATTCAACCCAGAAACATCAGATAAGTCACATGGTAGACCTTGGGCTCTTGAAACTTGTGCTCACTCATTCCCAGTAAAAATACAGTTAATAAAAATTTATTTGAGACTTTGAAGAGAAAATATAAGTACCCAAGAAAGAAGTTGAAACAGAAAAACAGTCCACGTCTAGACTTGAGAGACAACTAATGGTATCTGCTTTTAGATTCCCCAGCGGAGGACACACTGTTCTCTGCCGTGTGTGTAGAGCGAGGGAGAGTGAGAGAGACCCTCTGAGGCTTGTGGCTTCCCCTCACCTTTCTGAATTCTTTATACCTCCTTACGCTCCCTGTACTTCGGTTAAATTATAGATATCAGCTGCTGCAATGGCTGTTCTGATTCCCTCCACAGCGGTGCATCCACACAACCATTATCCATCCACTCCCACCGGAGCCGCCGGTCCCGACAGAAGAGGCTGCGTCTCGACTTGAAGCAGCACGTTTAACTGGGTGAGCGCAAAATGAGACGTGTTATTGGAGAGTTTGTTGCCTGATTGTGCACCAAGTCTGACCCTTCTCCGCAGCGCAGTGGAGGAAGGTCTGGCAATGCGAGACAAGGGTTGGGCACCCGACCCAATGGGCTGAAGAGTGTGTGTGACATACTTTCAGTCAGTCAAAGCCAAATTTGGTCCAAGCCCCCATTTTAACCAAAGCATACTAAGCAGAGCCTTTCAGTTGTGTTTTTCAGTCCTGTCCAACACTTTGGTTGATGACCAAATACCAACAACACTTATGACTTTCTCATCAGCCTCAGCTGTATTCTCTTTTTAGTACTAATTAGCAAATGTTAGCATGCTAAACTAAGATGGTAAAGGTGGTGAGGGATGTGTTATACTAGCAAAAAAATGTAATGTTAATTTTACTGATGCAGTCCAATATCACAAATTAGTGTTAAGGGGCTTTACAGTCATGTCAGCATATAACATCCTCTGTCCATAAACCCTCAATTCAGATCAGGAACAACTCCCCCCAAAATCCCTTTAACCCTCTATTACATGAATTATTTTTTAAACATGGTAAAAATGTCTTGATGTGTTTTTATGACTCCAGGTTGCTTAAATAATGCAATTGTAAAAAATAAAAAACAATTAAAGGGGGGGGGAGGGATAGTTGGTAATTTGTTTGAAAGTGCCAAGAAATCTTTTATTCCTTTAAAAAGAGGCTTTTATTGAAAAATCACCAAACAATTACAACCTATATGCCATATGGCAACAAATTAATTTTGGCCTTTCACAGAAAAATATAGTATTTGAACTGGTTTAAGTGATGAATATTAAAAATGTACTTACCCCAGATAACAGTTGAATTTATTTTTTCAAAGAAATGCTTCAAAAATTAAGAAAAACTACATTTTGGCTGATACTGGAACGTGATCTTCAGTGTGGCACGTGTCCGGAAAAGGGACGGGAAACAGGATTTCCAAAGTGTTATTAATTTTTCAAATTAATAACACTTCAAAGTTTCACTTCAACACTTTTACTTCAAAAGATATATTTACACAATAAAAATTAAAAACAGAAAACAATGCAATTTATATGGTTTATTGTGAAAAAAAAAAAACTAAGAAAAGGAATTTGTTGCCATATGGAAACACAGGGTTTACAGGAAAGTTGGAAGGTTTCTATTTTTTGGGGGAATGTTTGGGCCTTTATTTGACAGGACAAATGAAGACACAATAGGAGAGAATGACATGAAACAAAGGGCCGCAGGTTGGAGTCAAACCTGCTGCGTCAAAGAATAATCTCCGTATACGTGCGCCTGCATTACCAACTGAGCTAACCCAGCCACGGAAGACATGAGCAAGAGCAACAGAGGAAGAATCCCTCTCCTCGAACGGACGTGCACACAGTAGGCCAACCAAACACACTTACCATGGCAGAATTCATCCATCCCCACTGGGTGACAAACGTTGTCTCATCCAGTTGCAAAAACCAAGATGGCGATGCCTGTGTTGTCAAACTCGAGGGTTTAAAAGTTCCCAAACCAACGAGTGATGTCACAGACGCTACGTGCAGCACTGTGACAGTCCACGGTTCCAAACCGTCCTGCTCCTTGGCCAAAATGGCTCTTAATTCACAATTACTCACATCTGTGTTAACAATGACTGGTTTCATGTCCCATGTCGGTTGTCTTTCACTTGATGTCTTAACAGAAAACTGGACAACACTGACTCGTCCTTCTTTTACAATGCTAGCAGGGCTGTCTGCTTGGAGGAGGAGTAGCACGGCAGCAGAGAGAGAATAAATGTGCACGGGTTCTTTCTTGTTTTCATGCAATACACAAGGAAATTGTGACCTTGAAATCCATACATTTAATCACAACACAGAGGGATATAACCAATTCTGAAAGGTGGCGTAAAACTAGACCATTAAATGCAATGAATTCCATTTGAGTTCTCCATTAAAGTAATCGATTATTTAATTGAACATGGACAGCCACTCCATCAGACAGGTTATTGCCCCAACAATATAAATGAATTTAATCTCCATCTAATGTGTTTCATTTCCTTTGTCATTTCCTCTTCTGATTAACAACTAACACTTTTATCGGATCTTATCCGTCCTCCAAGGCCCCATCCATGGGAACCCCTGCTCAGCATTGTGTAGTAGCAGGAGGAAGACTTAGCAAAAACACAGGTTGCCCTTGGTTTTTATTGTAAATATGTGTATTTTAATGAATGCAGATGTATGATTAGGTTGAGTTTAAATCCTCACACTAAACTCAGTGGACTGACTCTCCAGTGTTACAGACGGAATTAGTTGCTTTTTGCATTGAAGCTCTATTTACTGACTCTTAACACCAATATTAGCAAAGCTGTGATATACAGTAACCTATGTGTACTTTATTGTTAAAAGCTTACTGAAAGACCACAAAGCTACAGAAACAATCATAATGCAATAACTCAGATAAGGAGCTGCTGGGTGTCTAGGAAAAGGTGTAATTTACAGGTGTGACCTACCCCAAAAACCTATTATAATTTCCTTTACATAATTAGCTTTACATAAATAGCTGGATACAGAAACAGCACAAAATGTTGCAGAAAAATCACCACAATGCAGGAAATGAAGTGTATGATGTTAAAAATTTCAATTTCCAACCCCCTCCCCCCCCCCCCCCAATGATACACCCTTGTTTCTAGGCCTAGTTGTACTGAACTGAAAAATAGTGTCCAAACCAGCAACAGGCTGAAGTTGCAATCTGAGACTGAACGTAATCTGTATCTAGACATCCTCCCTGGATAAGGAAATGAAACATGTTAATGCCACGTGTAAATGCCCGCCGAACGCATTGGGATTGTAATACAATCGGTTTTCTGGGGGTGTAAATGCATGCACAGTGTGACCAAATTCTTAAGAAAAAACAACCACTCAGCAAGTTGAAAAATAAACTAACTTCTTTGAGATCACTCAGCAGACAGACACTGTAGAGACTAGCTGGTGAACATGGCGATGCATTTAGCAGCTAAAGAGACAGATATTTCCCTCAGGGAGATGGTGGAGACCAAACACAGAGCTAAAACGGAGAATGAACATTGAACGTAACACCCCTCATATGAACACAAAAAATACTTTAAATACTTATGTTGCTTTGTGTCTGCAGGATGTGTAAATATATCAGCAAACCAATTGATATTTATTTAAGGTGTAAAATCAACATTCTACATGGTCTCAGTGCATATATACAACTATTTGCGAGCAAGTTCGCTCATCAACTTGAAAAAGTGACAATATGTTCACAACTGCTGCTGCCCCCATGTGGCCAAAATATCAGTTATTGACATCATTTCATCATTTAACTAATTTTAATAATGTATACAGTTTTGTCAATTTAAGTGTATTAACTATAGTACACTATTTTGCATTTCATGAATTAATGTAGCTTGTTCGGTCATGTAAGGACAACAGGGGATAAGAAAACATGGGAGGTTGAGGATTTGTTGTGGCCATGATTGCTGAGGTCCAGCATCTGTCTGCATTGAAATAATTTTCTACAATAGGCAAATAAGAAATGTCTTTGTCCCAAGTGCCTGTGTTGTGGTTGCAGGCACTGAATGGGTTTAGCTCCAGCCCCTTGGTCCCCTAAGATCTGTGACAGCCTGTTGTCTGGCTGGGGCTGCTGCTCTCTGATCCACTGGCTGAACACGTTCACACATCCAATGTGCTGTGTTCACAGCTGCTCCGGTGTAGCCACATAGAAAATTGTCTCTGATCAGCCAGGCCTGAAAAGGTTCAGAATTTTGAGATGTGTCCAACAAAAACGCAGGTCTCCAAGAGGCTGTCTGTCGCTATACAAGCCGAGCTTTTATTGATTTTTGGCATTATCTTTCACGCTTCACTTGACATTTGTGAGGCATGGTCAAGTGTAAAACCGGAAAAACTAAAACTGACAGATACACATTAAGGAAACACACAAGTACACTGACACTTGAAGAGACAGTACACACCCTTATCCTCTCTTGTCATGCTTTTAAAAGAAGTCAACACACTGGATAAGCTATCCTCGCACACAGACACACACACACAAACCTTGGGTTGGTCACTGCAAAATTCAAAGTCTTGACATCCTTATTGGCATGACAGAGCACATATGTCCACAGGAACTCAAATACTCACAGACACACCGTACACGCATGTGCATTTACAAATACACGTGCGCACATTCAAAGTATGCACACTGAACCACCCACACACACTGTTCAGAAGCTGTTGTGCCAGCCTTGTGTGGGCTGTGAATCCTAAAGCTGTTTCTGCATCCTCAGGCTCCTCGGTCCAATCCCTAGCCTTTCCCTCTGACTGCTGCATCCATCCGAAACACTGATAACACAAACCACCAACTTCAAAAACAAAACATATGGGAGATTTTTGCACAGAAAACATGTCGCCTGATTTTCTTTATGTAGGGATTTTTATTTAGTTTTTGCATGAGTGCAATTTTTTATTAAATACAGAAGAGTTGATAAAGCACTGCGCTTCATGTTCATTCTTGTGCCCGGGACATTCAGTCCACCACTGTAGGCCATTGAGCAGGAGAAGCCTGGGATTCAGTGTGTAGCTCAAGGCCATCTCAACAATAGTTGACATTGTTGTTGAGGGCTTTTAACAAAGGTTAGGTAAAGTGATTTATTTAGTTTTCAGAAAATAAAAGCAATTTTTTTTGGCTTAATGCCTTGTACATAATGATTCTTCTTTGCAGCAGCAGTATTTATTGTGTTTGCTGTAGTGTTTTGTCTCTTTCAAAGCTGGTGAACTCTGCACACAATGTGCAACCTTTACTTTTTTCTATGAGATTTGTTGCGTTCCACGTCCGATTCTCCTATCTCACGACCGCACACACTCTGCATGAGGTGGTATTTATTTAAATGTTCCCTTCAGTGGCCGTTGCAGTTGCGTTTTTCTGATAAAGCGTTAACGTCAAGCGCAGCAACAGTTAACTTTAAGCAACAAAACGACTAGGTAAGATTCTATTTTAAAGATCGTAGTTTGGATTAAAACACCAGGGCACGAACGCACCCCAACATTGTTAGATAAGGTTTTCTGTTTTGCTTCATTTGTGGGTAAGGCTGTGTCTCATTCTGTCAGTACACTGCCAATGTGCACTGACCACTTACTGCTGTAGCGCCCGCTGTCGATGGTTATTGTCACAGAATGAACACTCGTGTTAAAACACTTCCCGGAAATGACGAGGAGGATGAATGTGACAAATGCAACACGTGAATGGGATTTTCCAGCCCGCTTTCCTGCATGCCAGCTCAGCTCGCCGCCTCTCAAAATTTGACAAAAAATCTTTCCAACTGACCTTTGTCGATCCATACTGAAGACAAATTCAGCAACTCTACGGCCGATTTCTCACTTAAAATGTTTTCAGAAAAACTATCTTTGTAAAATACAAGATCGCATTCCATCCGAGTCGCCATGACAGTCGGTTTGAAACTCACGTGATGCGTTCGTCCAATCAGCTGTTGGTTCAGTGCCCTTACTTTTTACTTATCTACACCATATACTAAAAACTAAGAGTGCAAGTAGGCGGGTTTGAGACACAGCCCAAGTTTCATTCATGTTAATGTTTATCAAAAAATAATCTTAAAGATAACTTCTTTCTTGAGTTGATTTCTGACGTGTTTCAATTCATTTATATCAAAGCATAATATTTTTTTTCAAGCAAGTCAAACAAGTGCCCTCAAAACGGTCAAAGTGTTGCGTGAAAAGGTGCACAGCACTCGCTCTCTAGGGTCGCCATCTTTGCTGTATGTGGAAGCTACAGGAACCACCAACGTATTTTCAAACATATGACAATTGCGGGGGAGGAAACTGCAGCGGTTGCAACTGAAACGGTAGATCCTAACTAAACAAATGTAATGTTTACATGTGTTTTTTTCAATAAGTACCAATAAGATGAAGAAGTGTCATTTCCAATCAGTTCACAACAGCCAATGCGTGATTTGAGACACACCACCATGTTGAAATAATGAACCACACAGGAGAGAACATAGTGTAGCATGGCAAGTGTAAGTGTCCTTACGGAAGTATCCGAATTGAAACACACAAGTCATGACCGAGTCCAGAACATGTAGTCATGGTCGGGACCACAATAGGTGAATGGTCTTTGAATATTTATAGATGACAGGGGTAACGTTAGCCCAACCAGAAATAATGGCAGTGCATCATTGTTGTTTATTAGACACTGGTATTTTCGACCAAAAAAATACACTTTTTTTTTTTTAGCATGATATCAACATTCAATGTCAACCACACAAAGCACACCATAATATTTGTGAAAAGACAATTCAGCATGCATTTTACAGAGCTGACAGAAGGGCAACAGGAGAAGGCTACCCCTCCTGGAACCAAAACCAAAACCAGCCCAATGGCCAATCAAAACCACCCCAACACCAAAATATTCTACAGCCAAAACATATTATGCTGACCCGTGCGCTGCTTGTGAAGTCCAACAGCATTCCTATGATTACCTATATAAGGTATTGTAATATCAACAAAGTACAAGTAACACCATGAATGTTTAGTGTGCAAGTATTTAAAGCTGTCTTCCTTAAAGTTTTTCACCCATGTCCTAAATTTGCCTTGTAAAAAATCTTAAATAATTTAAGCTCTGTTGACATTTAGACCAATTCACCGATAAACTGACTAGTAAACTGTTTACTAGTCAGTGGGCTGTCTTCGATGGAGAGGTGTGTGTGTGTCTCTGTGTGTGTGTGGTGTGTGTGTGTGTGTGTGTGTGTGTGTGTGTGTGGGTGTGTGTGTGTGTGTGTGTGTGTGTGTGTGTGTCGTTCTACCCAACAAGCAAACAAAAAAAGTCAACCTGCGACAAACACTTTAAAAGTTGCCCAATTCGTAGGAAAACCACAGATCTGGCAACCCTGCTTTCAGGTTTTTGGCCGGCTGGAAATCTGTTTGATTGGGAGGGGGGGGGGGGGGGGCAGGGCCCACACGGATCCGTTTGGTCATGGGATTGGTCTGGTTTTCACAATAGCGAACTTGCATACTAGTGAAATGAATGACTTAACATCAACACAAGTGCACGATTTAATGATTTTTTTGCCATGTCCAAGCCATCAAAACATCAGTTTTTTTGAACATGTTATCAAATAAACAAA
The DNA here is from genome assembly GCF_008692095.1 of Etheostoma spectabile. Taxonomy (NCBI): domain Eukaryota; kingdom Metazoa; phylum Chordata; class Actinopteri; order Perciformes; family Percidae; genus Etheostoma; species Etheostoma spectabile. Next base: position 22,790,396 of record NC_045744.1, read on the forward strand.
ATCTGTCATATTTGAGATGTGTGACATTACCTGGACCAGATCCTATTTGTATTTGAAATACAATATCCCGGTCAGTCTCTTTAACCAGACGTGACAGCACAAACATTGCACCAGCACACAAAAAGTGATTCAGCCGAAGGGCTCCATTGAAATCCGTCCCTTTGAACCCCTGGTGCCTGATGTTGTTTTTCAAGGTGGAAAAAAATGATCAGGAAATCTACAGTATGTTGCTCTATTCACTTCCCATCTAATGCAATCAGCCAAGCCAAGCATATCCCTGCTTTCATCCTTTTGATCAGAAGGAAACAATTTATACTTTTTCATTTCAGAGGCAGTGTGAAATGAAAGCAGAATGAAAAGGAAAAGGGTAGAAAGGGCCAAAAAAACGGGGAGAGATAGGAGACGGTGGGGTGTCAGCGAATGGATGAAAAGCACTGAGCAATTTTCATTAAAGTGGTCCATCATAAATGTTCCCAGCATGCATCACACAAACACTCACATTCACCGAATTACATGCTTCGAAGAGCCACTTGGTAACTCCTAGAAGCTGATAACTTAGTCGGTTTTCCTGCAGAGTACAATTGAATTTAGTCCCCAAATGAAATGAAAGCCTCAAACCTAGAAAGGACATGCATGTATCACCAAAGTATATCTCTGGCATAGAGAGGCCGGGTCCCTCCCCTCGCGGTGGACCTCATGGGACCTCGTTTTGTACGGTACTGAATGGGGAGAGACAATTCATTTTTTGATGCTGTTTGAATTGAGCCATGGATTACACACAAAGATCATTAAACAACTAAAAATAGAGTCGTGAAGGGCAAAAAAAACACTTAAAACCTCCTTAAAAAAACCTGGCTCGGTTCTAAAAAGCTGTTTTAAAGAAGACCAAATATTCAGAGCAGGGCCAAAGAACCACAGGACAGGACGGACAGCGGGGACATAAAACTTTAAATAAAAGGTCTCCTCCACTCCTGCTCCGACTCCTGTCCCCGAGACACTACCACATAACTATAATAAATAAAATAATTGCAATAATTAAAATATATACTGTACATAGAGAAAAGAAAAGGGGGGGGGAGTTATTAAGATAAATAAAATAAATAAAATATATAGAAAGAGAGAAAGAGTTGTGTTGATAAATAAAATGCCCGGTGTCCAGTCTAAAATAAATTCTATTAAAATATATTAAAATCATTTTTCAACATAAATTACTTTGGAAACCACATATAAAAATACTAAAATACTGTTTAAATTACTTGCACCTAAGGAGAAAAAGTACATATGCCATTAAAATTAGTAAATAAGTGCTTTTGTAAAAAAGTGCTATAAAGATAAAAAAGTGCCACGCAATAAGAAATAAATAAATAAACAATAATAAAACATTTAAAATACGTCATAGGATAAAACCACACTGTAAGTAGCATGCATAAAACCAATGACATGTGTATCATCATGTTAAAATCCAGAGGTAAGCAATTCATGGTGTAAAACAAGATAATAAATATTAATAATCCCATTAAAATATAACATATAAACACCCGAGAATAAAAAGGACTAGGGGGGTTAGGGTTAGGGGAGTTAGGGTTAGGGGGTTAGGGTTAGGTTAGGGTAGAATGCAGCGCCCTGGATGGGCGCTGCGAGGGGCACGGGCACAAGGGGACCCCCGGTGTGATTAAAACACTTAAAATGTCCTTAAAAGACCTGATTTGGTTCTAAAAAACTGGTTAGGGCTAGGGTTAGGGTTAGGGTTAGGGGGGTTAGGGTTAGGGCTAGGGTTAGGGTTGGGTTAGGGGGGTTAGGGTTAGGGTTAGGGTTAGGGTTATGGCAAGGGTTAGGGCTAGGGCTAGGGTTAGGGGTAGGGGTAGGGTTAGGGCTAGGGTTAGGGGTAGGGTTAGGGGGTTAGGGCTAGGGTTAGGGTTTGGGCTAGGGTTAGGGGTAGGTTGTAGGGTTAGGGCTAGGGGTTAGGGGTTAGGGTTAGGGGGTTAGGGCTAGGGTTAGGGCTAGGGCTAGGGTTAGGGGTAGGGGTAGGGTTAGGGCTAGGGTTAGGGGTTAGGGTTAGGGTTAGGGCTAGGGTTAGGGTTAGGGTTAGGGTTTGGGGTAGGGTGTAGGGTTAGGGCTAGGGTTAGGGTTAGGGTTAGGGCTAGGGTTAGGGTTATGGCTAGGGTTAGGGTTAGGGCTAGGGTTAGGGGTAGGGTTAGGGTTAGGCAAGGGTTAGGGTAGGGTAGGGTTAGGGGGTTAGGGTTAGGGCTAGGGTAGGGTGGGGTAGGGTAGGGTTAGGGTTAGGGTTAGGGTTAGGGCTGGTTAGGGTGGCTAGGGTTAGGCTAGGGGGGTTAGGGCTTAGGGTTAGGGTAGGGTTAGGGCTAGGGGTAGGGTTACGGTTGGGGTTAGGGTTAGGGAGGGGGTTAGGTTAGGGTTGGTTAGGGTTAGGGGTTAGGGTTAGGGTGGGGGTTAGGGTTAGGGGGGTTAGGGTTAGGGTTTTATCTGTCTTAATGAAAGAATAATGTTCTGAATTGAGTCAGGAATACATGTTTATCACTGAAATAAGGTAAGACCGTTGATTTTCAGGTAGAAAAAATGTAATTACCATACTGTACTACTACTTGAAATGGGTCAATCTGACCTGAATACCATACAAGGGTTAAAAAGAAAAACCTATTATCAAGGCTTTTTTTTGTCACTTTTTCAACGTTTGTCGACTTTTTTTGAGGCTTTTTTCCCAACATTTTTAAAGCTTTTTTTTACATTTGTCACTTTTTTTACATTTGTGTTACTTTTATCAACATCTTTTCATATTTTTGTCACTTTTATTGACATTTTTCTCTCTTTTTTACTCTTTTTTTGAAGTTCTATAACCAATTTTTTTTCTCAAATGCTATAAAATTAACAAAAAAACACAAATTCAATGAATGCAGTCAACTGATTATTTATTTAACTTGTCAGGAGCACTTGTCACTTGTTTGACAGAAACCCAAATTTCTTTTTGGAAAGGGTTCAAATTTGACCCCAAGACAAGAGGAGGGTTAAATTGACATTGACGATGTTACTGTGTGAATATTTAACTAGAATTCTCCCATCTGAATTCGAAAAATCAAATTTGACTGATGTTTTCTTTGAAAAAATTCTAACTTGAAAATTGAGATCTGAATTTGAGCAATCAAGTTTGATCAACAGGAATCTATTTGATCTGAAATTCTGTAAGTAGATTTTTTTTTGTATCTGAATTTGTGAACATTGAAAGATATTTATCAAAATTCAGGTTTTTAAAATGGAAATGTTCATATTTAAATTTCAAAGAGGTGAATTCCATAAACAAATTAATTCAGATAATAGATTTCCAAAGTAAAACACTTTCAAAGACGTGAATTCAGAACAAACAAATTCAGTTTTTCAAAATAAAATAATTTAATTTAAAGTACTCCGTGGCTGTTAAAGTTCAAGTTCAAGTCTCTCATTTGCTTCCACACACCAGGATACGAACAGCTGGGTGAAAATCTTATGTTTTCATAAAGACTGAGCTACTGGCACCCCCAATAAACACATGAAATATAAATACGTGTTACAGTGCATTACTGAAATAGATTCTCTTGATCAGTGGACGTGATTCTGAAAGAAGTTTCGCTCTCAGGAGAACAAAGTGACGCGTCGCAGGGTTCAGTTCACAACGCTCCAAAGGTTTAATGAGAAACACAAGAAAATATGCACTTTCTAACAATCGCTTCTTTACTTTAATGACGTGAGAATGAATAGACCCTGATAAGAAAGAGGCTCTGGAGGAAGGGAGGACTGATTCATAGTAGGTTTACACAGGTACTACTTCAGGAAGGAAAACAGTCACAACATATGACACAAATGTATAATACCAGTCAAAACAGAAGGGAGGGAGGCTAAATTTTACAGTTTTACAGAGTGGAATGTAACAGATTCACTACAGTACAACTTTGAGGTACTTGTACCTCCTACTTTCCTCGAGTATTTTACTTTCCTGCCACTTTCTACGTCTACTCCACTAAATCTCAGGGGCAAATATGATGTAATAAAAGATGACACAATGACTGTGTAACTGATTTTAGTGTGTGTGATCTCGTGACTTTAGAGTGTGCAGGTCTGGGTTAGACACAGAAATGCAGACTAGAAAAAGGAAAATACAATTGTTTTCCATTCGTGTCATTGTACTTTGGGTGAACTGATCCTTTAAAAGCCAAACTGAAATTGATCCTGCACCTATGCATATGCTTAACACCACCTCGACCCTGATCGCACGTCCTTTTTTCTCCCATTCTACATCTTCTTTCGTTACTCTCATTCTTTCATCTACAGCGAATCTCCCGCTGTGTGTTTTTTTTTTGTTCATCCTCCTCTGTCTTCTCCCTTTCACTTCGGTCGTACCTACACCGAGAATCCTGCTATTCTTTTAATCTTGCTCCTTTCTCTTTCTTTTCTTCCACGCTCCACTCATCCCTTTCCTGGCTGTGTTGCTACCTCCGCTCATCATCCTGCTGTCATCTCCTATGGGCTACAGTCCAAACCAAAAAAGAGATCAAAGCCTCCCGTTGCTCTCAGAGGCCACCAAGATCAAAGGGTGGATATATATTCAGACTCTCCCTCGCACAAACACACACACACTGGATTAATCCCATCACGCTATCTGTACAGGAACACTGGTCCGACTGATGGAGTCGGTCGGAGATGATAGAGGAGAAAAAGTTGTTTCAGCAGTTGGATTTCTATTTGTGTTTATATGTGTCATTTTTGATGATTACACAAGCTGAATGAAAACCGTTTTCCTTTTTCTGATGCATTTTCTAACACGTTTCCTCTTCTTTTTCTCCGAGCTTAAAATGACCAATTCCCCTTTTGCACTGCTGTTGTCATCACGACCAACTCACTGTGTTGGCCTAGCCTAAATCAGGAATTACAAATACGGGGGGGCGGGGGGTGGGGGGGGGGGGACGACTCTCCTCCCCCAAAAAACGCTCGTTCAGGCAGCAATTACGACCTATATTTACGTTTATGGTGGCGGTGCCCTCAAGTGGCCGTGGTAACCATGACAATTAACTGTGACAATTAGGACATTGTCAACCAATCATCAATTAAATCTAATAATCAGCTTGATAAGTAAACGTGTGGCTGAGGGGGCACCCCTAGGACCCAATCGCCGGCCCCGAGTCCATTAATCTCTATGCTTTGTCTACCTGAAGGCATCACACGCTTTATTTGAATAAAGAGCAACATTCTTGTTACTGCTCTTGTAGCCCGTTGATGCGTTTTACTTTATTGTAAAAAATCAGAAACCTCCATCGTCTATCTCTTGGCTGAACAACCTTCTGTCCTTCTGTCCCTGGAGAAGATCCCGTTCAGTATGAGGGGTTATATATAATAAAATCCAGGACCCTGTTGTTTCATTTGTTTATTCTGTTCCTTTTTTTCAATAAATAGCGTTGTAACGAGTTTGCAATGACGATTTCCCTTGTTGGCTCTTTCCTTGTGTGTTTTTCTTTTGTCTGTGTGGTATTGGCCCTCTGGTTGGGTTGTTGGAGTGTTGTTTATTGAAAAACACAATTAAAAAAAAACTGGAAACAAACACAAAAAAGTATATAAACATTAGTTATTAACATGAAGATAAGTTATGCATTTGCTATGATTACAAAGTAAATAGATGAGACATTTTACTTCTGAATATTGCACATTGCTAAGCTGCAGTGGCTTTATATAAAGACAATACTTTTGGGAATAACCATGTAAGGAATATGCAGAGGTGGAGTTGGAATGATAACATCAGTGCATTGTTATAAAAAATACACAAATAAATACACAAATAAATACAAAGTTTTCACTTGAAATGTAACGGAGGGTGTGCAGTGCGGATAGCAGCCGGTGTGAACAGTCAGTACATCATGTAAAATGTATTTGAAAAAATTATTTAATTGCATTGCATTTTTTTTTTTACAATTTCGAACCGAGCACTGGGAACCTTTTGTTTGTACCTTGTTTCTACCCGGACATAAAAACAACGCTGGTGTAATTTCCGGTGGGTGCCATCCCATCGTCTATGCGTACCATGCCAGCTCTGCTTCTGCGGCCAAACAAATTGTTACCCCACGTGAGTTAGAGGGAATTATGACAACGTGACGTCATTTATCTCTAGTAGACTGTGATATTAACGTTTTTATAGTAACGTCAACGTTGCGTTCACGGTACGTTGTTCTCTGTTACAATGAGCTCCGCGCCGCTGAAGAGGTTCTACAAGGAGCTGCCGGTGTGGATAGTGGACGACCACCACGACGTAAGCCTGGTCTCTCTCTCTCTCTCTCTCTCTCTCTCTCTCTTCTATCTCTCTTTCTCTCTCTCTTTCTCTTTCTTCTCTTCTCTCTCTCTCTCTCTCTTTTTTCTATATCTCTCTCTTCTATCTCTTCTATCTCTCTCTCTCTCTCTTCTCTCTCTCTCTCTCTCTCTATCTATCTCTCTATCTCTCTCTCTTTCTCTTTCTCTCTCTTCTACTCTCTTTTTCTATATCTCTCTCTTCTATCTCTTCTCCTCTCTCTCTCTTCTATCTCTCTCTTCTTTTCTATCTCTCTCTTTCTATCTCTCTCTCTTTTCTATCTCTCTCTCTCTCTATCTCTTCTATCTCTATCTTCTCTTCTATCTTCTCTCTTCTATCTCTTCTCTTTTCTATCTCTCTTCTTCTATCTCTCTCTCTCTTCTATCTTCTCTCTTTTTTTCTATTCTCTCTCTTTTCTATCTCTCTCTCTTTTTCTTTCTTCTCTCTCTTCTTCTCTCTATCTCTTCTCTCTCTTCTATCTTCTCTCTTTTCTTATCTCTTTCTCTCTATCTCTTCTATCTTTCTCTCTTTTCTATCTCTTTCTCTATCTCTATCTCTTCTCTCTCTCTCGTCTATCTTTCTCTCTTTTCTATCTCTTTCTCTCCTTCATCTTCTCTCTCTCCTCTCTCTCTTTCTATCTCTCTTCTTCTCTCTCTTTTCTATCTCTCTCTCTCTCTCTTTTCTATCTCTCTCTATCTCTCTCTCTCTCTAACTGACGTTGCCTTGGAGACTTCCGCCTAGCTAACCTAGCTATCATTGACATCTATGGCTATCTACCGTTGATTACCGTTAGCTTAGCGTTAATATTATATTTAGTTTTTTGCTTGCTTGCTGTTGGCTTTTGAACTCGGAGTGGACGTGTTCCCGTGTTACTACACTGAAGAAAAACGTCCATGTGATGAGATATTTCCCCATAACTTCTCATTAGTATTAAGTGTACTATTAGCTATGTTTCTATAGTAACCGTGAGGAGCCCCCTGGGGTCGGTGGAGAAATAGTAAACAATCCGTGCTCACGGTTTAATAAACGTGAGCAAAGTAGGAAGATATGCACAGATTCAAACTTCTGGCATCAATTACTCTATAGCGAAATGATGCTAAATCACAAATGACGCATCTTTCCTAACGTAGTAAGGTTAACAATAAGCTATTAAACGCGTTTTCTGTCTGTTTTACATCCATACTGGCAGCTGTCTCAGCGATAGATTTCATTTGTCAGTGTTGTTGTCTCATTAACCCGCCACTCACCCTTTAGCCCATCACAGACCCCCTGGTGATCTCTGCAGGAACTGGACCAACAATAGACTGCGAGACTGGCCTCTGGTCAGATAGCAGCTTTCTAAAACCGTCTGTCATAAGTCATTCTTGTTTCTTTTAGAAAGAAACAGATGTTACCATCCAGAATTTAGCAAATCACAGGCAGGTTGGACCACGATGAGCCCTTCACAGTTTGAGTACGGTTCATATTGTGTATCTGTAATTGTCATCTGTTCCAAAAATGATGTACCAATCTTTAACTGTGGGCCAGATTTGTCCTTCATTTTTAGGGATTGTTAAATGAGGTCTGAAGCCGCCTGAACCGAATCTGAGCCCAGAATTATTTCAGCTATTGAACTGTCAAACGGTATATTGTATAGTTGTTATCTTGTACATTCAGCGTGTAACTGATTCCTATGATTCTGCACAGGTGCTATTTTGCAGTGGTGTAGTCAAATGTATTGTAGTGGGTGTACTCCTATGTACATACACACACACACACACATATATATATCTATTATATATATATATGTGTGTGTGTGTGTATATGCGCCTTTGGGGGACGGGGGGGCATATCATTGGGGGGGTCTGGGTGTTCCTCCCCTGGAAAGACTTAATTTCTGTATTGGAGACACTTAATTTACCAATTTAAGGTGGAATTACCTTCATTTAGCCTACGTAAAGAAGAAAAACACAGATGACAATTCGAAATATATCAAAAATATAATGGAAAATGTTGTTCCGTGTCATTGGGCATTTTTAAGTGGATATATATATATATATTATATATATATATATATATATATATATATTATATATAACTATCTATATACTGGAGCATTCTTAGTGGGTATACATGCTATTACGTTGACTAAACCACTGCTATTATGTCTCTCTGATGTGTCAGTTAACAGCATTTTGTCATTTGGGCACTTTTTGACGAAAGAGCTAATGACTCACATGTAAAGTGTCTTAGGATAGATAGATAGATAGATAGATAGATAGATAGATAGATAGATAGATAGATAGATAGATAGATTCTGAGCTTCCAATAATTGGCAACCAAATAACTTGGATATAATACCGGTTTTCTCTGCACACCCCATTGAGTGGTAGATCTTAACACTGCTTGTTTGACTGTATCTTTTCTAGGTGGTGGGTCATATTTATCGTGCCATTGCATCAAGACACCTTCCCCTGAAGGACATAAAGATGGTTCACTTAGACTCCCATCCGGATCTGCTCATCCCCGTCAACATGTCCGCTGACACAGTCTTTGATAAGGAGAAACTATTGAGGTTTGTGCGGCGATGGGCGAGTCACTTCATTTACCCATTTAGTAGCCTGTGATTACAGGTAATGGATATTAGGGCGCACGATATATGGTTTATTTTTTGACGTCCTCGTTAGGGGTGGGGATCTCGGGGCACCTCACGATTAGATTCAGATAATTGGTTTAGAATCAAATCGTTGATTCTAAACCAATTTATCGATGCATCTTGGCAACAATTTTTTCCGTACATTTCCATGCGGGGTTTAAAAGACATATACATATAAATCTGAGTTTGTTTTTTTTAATTTTGAAATATGCAGTATTTGTCACACACAAGTTTTAATGAGATGTTTTGTCTACTGAGGTTTTTATTGTGTAGTAGAATGAATTCCTTGTGAGCGTCCCCTTCTCTCACCGTGGTCTTCCCTGTCAGAGGCTCCGTCGTGTTTAAAGGTGCAGAGTCGGCTTCTTAGAACATAAAACATGAGGTGGTCCCATGTAATGGGATAAAGTAGCCTAATTATTTTATGTATGTGAGAAGAAACTGAAAACATTCACGTTTAAGAAGCTGGACTCAAAGAATTCTTTACTTTGTAAAAAATGATTGAAACCGACTAATCGACTATCAAAATAGTTGGCAATTAATTTAAAAGTTGACAATTAATTGATTAATCTTTGCAGCTCTATTGTTGTCATTTAAAAAAAAAAAAAATTTAAAAATGAGGTATCAAAAGCAATATTCCACCACATTATTGCAGATTTTCCTCATATTGTGCAGCCCTAATCCCTAAACCCCTAGTCAGACAGTTCCTTTGTGTTGGACTCCACCAATCACTGTAGGGTTGTTGTTGTTGTTGTTGTTGTTTTTCAGTGAGTTGAGTATAGAAAACTGGATAATGCCCATGGTCTACGCTGGCCACGTGTCATGTGTGGCGTGGCTGCATCCGTACTGGGCCCAGCAGATCAGAGAGGGAGAACACCGGATGGCTGTGGGAAGAGACTCGTCCACCACCACCATCAGGTAAGATGTAGAAAGGGTTGGGCATCAAGGGCGCCCGGGGAGCTCACCTGGTAGAGCAGGTAGAGCCCAAATATAGAGGTTTACTCCTCAACGCAGGGGCCGCAGGTTTGGCTCCAACTTGCGGCCCTTTGCTGCATGTCGTTAACCCCTCCCCTTTGATTTCTTCATCCGTCATATGTAAATAAAGTAATGCCCAAATAATGTGAAAAAAAAAGAAAAGGATTGGGCATTAAGAGCCGATTCCAACTTCGTTTCAAATGTTTTTAATTGGAATCGTTTGGGAAGAATTTGGTTTGAATCCCATCATCGGTTCCAAAGTTAACATGCGCAGGTTTTGGGTTTCCGGAGCAGCCGCCGTATTCCCAGGCTTGCTGTGTTGCAGCCATAGAGCGTACATAGTAGTTATGGCGTTGACTCGGTGCCGAGACGCCAGAAGCTGCACTCTAGTGTGGCTTTACTTTGCGTTGGAAAAGCCCGGTAAGTCATCATTGAAACAAATAAAATCTTGTGACCCAATGTGACCCATTTCACCCCAACTACTACACCAAGACCTACTACTTCAACTACGTCCCTCAGCGAATCAGAATGGAGAATCACTAAAAACCGGAATCAAAAGAAATTGACTCAAAATTGTTCACAATCAAAACAATGCCCAACCCTAGAGCTATAGACTACGCCAAACTCTAAATGATGACCCAATTTAGTTTTTTCAAATCAATGAAAAAGCAGCGGGTGCGTTTGGGCGTGGCTACACACCAACCTGTCAATCATGAGAATGGCTTGGCAATGCTAACCATGGCCCTGTGTCCATTAAATTAGCCATGAACTTTTTGGGGGGGGTGTTGTCGTCGTCTTAAACATTGACCCTTTCACTGTGTGCATCCAGTTCGTGTAGGTTAATATTAACATTTTGGGTGCCTAAACATGTCATGTTCCATGTTTTAACAGCACCTTGCCAACCAAAGCTAGCTAGTGCTAGCTGGTGACTTAAGACAGTGGTTCCCAAACCTTTTCAGCTCAAGACCCAAAAGAGAAATTTGGTGTCTCCCCAAGACCCTAATTTACAAAAAATACACCATGAATCATTGTAACATCTACATTTTTAAACTGTGGACAAAAGACGGAACAAACCATGAATTTAAATGTATATGAAGTATATCTATTCCATTATAATGATGCCTTCGGCGCTGCTCGGTTCCCTTTGAATGCCTGATAGATAACAGGGAGAATCATTAACAATGACCACTCTCACTTGTTCCCATTACCATTTGCATCTGAGCTGAACAGACCAGTGTAGCAAAAAAGAACGCTCATTCACGTAAAATTGATGTGCATTTTACTCTGCCAATTGGCGACCCAATAAAACCCCATTTTGGGTCCCTAAGTTCGGGAAACATTGACTTAAGGTAATAAATGCTATGTGCAACCTTAGCCTCTTCTCAGGACTGTTTGGGTTCGTACAAACTGGGCTTGACTGACAGTTCCCCACTCGTATGTTTGCACCTTTAGGGCGAGATAACTTACCCTGTTATCTTTCTGGTACATGTGAGTTTTGGGACTTTATGTAGCTCCAGCGCAGCTCCCCCACTGCTTGAGCCTGACTGGATTGAAAACACCTAAGTAAAAAGTAAAGGACCTTTTTTAAATGTAGTACATGTGTTTTTATTTTCTCTTTGGTTTGTTATAAACTCCACTTCCTCCCACTCTCTCTCTCCTCTTCCCTCTGTTTCTCTCCCCTCTGCGCAGGGTGACCAGTACAGACAACTACTTCCTCAGTGACGGTCTGTATGTGTCGGAGACGCAGCTGGAGAACTCGAAACCTCTCTGGCTCAATGTGGTCAAAGTCAATCCTGTTAAGCCCAGTCCCGGGTCACTTCCAGGTGTGTTCTTTAGCCACTGACGGCAGGTGGAAAGGAGACAGGGTGTCTCTAGTTCACTTAACAACATTAGTAGTTGGATTACTTTGATGTCAAACCGGAAATATTTTGTTACCTCGGATGTTTTCAGCACCGGGGGAAAAGGGTTTGTTGTAGTCCAGGCTGCTTGGAGACTTTCTGGACAATTACACCAGCAAAAAAAACCACATTTTCCACAGAGTATCAATGAAACAGCCCATTAGTGTGATGTCCTGTTCCTGCAAAGGCAAGGCAGCTTTATTTGTATAGCCAATTTCAGCAACAGGGAAATTCAAGGTGCTTTACAAAAAATATTAAAGAGCAGTTAAAAACGATAATACAAGTAACACTGCAGTATAAGAAATTTACAAATATTTAAAGAAAGGCAGCATCAAAAAGAAAGGTCTTCAGCCTTGATTTAAAAGAACTGAGAGTAGCAGCGGATCTGCAGGTTTCTGGGAGTTTTTCCAGATATGAGGAGCATAGAAACTGAACGCTGCTTCACTGTGTTTGGTTCTGATTCTGGGGACAGAAAGGAGAAAGGTCGTCTGGTTCTTCATAGTTTAGTAGCAGATCCGAAATGTTGAGTGATTTCCAAACTAGCAAAAGTATTTTGAAATCAATTCTTTGAGGCACAGGAATCCAGTGTAAGGACTTCAGAACCGGAGTGATGTGATCCAGTCTCTTAGTCTTAGTGAGGACTGGAGTGATGTGATCCAGTCTCTTAGTCTTAGTGAGGACTGGAGTGATGTGATCCAGTCTCTTGGTCTTAGTGAGGAGTGGAGTGATGTGATCCAGTCTCTTGGTCTTATTGAGGACTGGTGGGATGTGATCCAGTCTCTTGGTCTTAGTGAGGACTGGAGTGATGTGATCCAGTCTCTTGGTCTTAGTGAGGACTGGAGTGATGTGATCCAGTCTCTTGGTCTTAGTGAGGACTGGAGTGATGTGATCCAGTCTCTTAGTCTTAGTGAGGACTGGAGTGATGTGATCCAGTCTCTTAGTGTTAGTGAGGACTGGATGATGTGATCTAGTCTCTTGGTCTTAGTGAGGAGTGGAGTGATGTGATCCAGTCTCTTGGTCTTAGTGAGGACTGGAGTGATGTGATCCAGTCTCTTGGTCTTAGTGAGGACTGGAGTGATGTGATTCAGTCTCTTGGTCTTAGTGAGGACTGGAGTGATGTGATCCAGTCTCTTGGTCTTAGTGAGGACTGGAGTGATGTGATCCAGTCTCTTGGTCTTAGTGAGGACTATAGGGATGTGATCCAGTCTCTTGGTCTTAGTGAGGACTGGAGCAGCAGCGTTCTGAATCAGCTGCAGCTGTCTGGTTGATGGTTTTTTTTTTTAGGGAGACCTGTAAAGACCCCATTACAGTAGTCTCGTCTACTGAAGATGAAAGCTGAGACAAGTTTTTCCAAATCCTGCTGAGACACAAGTAGACCTTATATATCCCAATTACAGTTTTCCGTTGGCATTTCCGACCGCACTCGAAGGCAGCTTCACTTCACAGAAAAAGAAAAGAGACATGGTGAGAGCTTTAGTGTTACCAAACCTCCCTGTCAGTTCAGGGCTTGAGTTTTGTTTTTTAACCCTCATCATGTTTTAACGCGTTGTTGTGGCAGTGCTAGAGGCAGTTATGTTTCCTGTTTCCTGTACAGGATTCTCACACCGCCTCAAAGCACAGCTCAAAAACACTCCGACAAGTCTGATATCCGTTACACGATTAGCCACCGCAGCGTAACGTGGGGTAGCGTTTCTCCAAAAGTTGAGTCAGTCTCAACTTTTTGCAACAGGCATGCTGCGTTTTTTTTTTTAGCCGCAGCTTGTAACTCCCCGCGTACTAACGTTACTCGGTACGTAACGTGAGCTCACAATGTCGTGTGTTTCTCACTCCCGTAACTTATCGTTCATCAGACGTGACATGAGAAGAGGAGATTAGCTAACGTTAGCCAATTAGCTAACGTTAGCCGACCTATTTATCAAAAAAATATCACATTCGAGTAGAATGGATTTTTATACTATTCGAATTATAGCCCTAGTCTAGTCTCACTAACTATACCCTTGTAGCCGAGCTGCACCAAGCCTTACTTTGCCGGGGGGGGGGGGGGTTAATTTTGGATTTTATTCTGGATTTTAACCCCATTCTCTAATCCTGTTAGAAAGTGTTTTAATCAGATTTGTGTTTTTCTGTGTAACATTTCAGAAAAGAAAAGTGAAGAAGAAACGGCAAGATGGTTTGCCAAGAGACCCCGTACAGACTGCAGTAAAGCTGGGGAGGCCAGCTGCTCTGAGGCCCCCTTAAAACGCACCGACACACTGCAACCAGCAGAGGGCCCCACTGGGACGAGTTTGGGTGATGACGATGATGATGATGAAGGATCCACCAGTTATGTTGTTAAGAGAATACGTGCATTTCTAAGTGAGACCGAGCCATACATCTTGGACATAGATTTGGATTTCTTTTCATGTAAGAATCCCTTCAAGGAATTATACACACAGGTATATCCCGCTTATACACCTCATGTGTTAGCTCTGTAGCTGTGATTGCTTTCAAACCATATTTTAAGTTATCATTACCATGTTAGTCATCAACAACCAGTCTACAGTTTAGCCTGGAAATCCAGACCCAAATCTGAAAGATTAAGGGTCCGGCATCGAGTAATGAAAGTCGCCCATCTCGAGGGGCGGCACCAAGCGTGCATTTGAAAATCTCACTGCACGCAATTGGATAACACTACGACCAATCACAACAATACACAGAGGGACATATCCAGAGCCCCATACGCTTAGCTACCAGCGAAGCTAAGTGGTAAATTAAACTGTCGTTGTGTGTTTAGCTCGCCTCTGGCCCGCCTATATCAGATACAATGATGTGATTGGTGTAGCTCGCCTTTGGCCCCGCCTATATCAGAAACACCAATGTGATTGGTGCAGCTCGCCTCTGGCCCGCCTATATCAGATACAATGATGTGATTGGTGTAGCTCGCCTTTGGCCCCGCCTATATCAGAAACACCAATGTGATTGGTGCACCTCGCCTCTGGCCCCGCCTATATCAGAAACACCAATGTGATTGGTGCAGCTCGCCTCTGGCCCCGCCTATATCAGATACACCAATGTGATTGGTGCAGCTCGCCTCTGGCCCCGCCTATATCAGATACACCAATGTGATTGGTGCAGCTCGCCTCTGGCCCGCCTATATCAGAAACACCAATGTGATTGGTGGAGCTCGCCTCTGGCCCGCCTATATCAGATACACCAATGTGATTGGTGCAGCTCGCCTCTGGTCCGCCTATATCGGATACACCAATGTGATTGGTGCAGCTCGGCTACAAGAGCATAGTTAATGAGCAGCATTACTCGATGCTAGAGTGACTCGCTGAGCAAATTCAAATTGTGCTCTCGCGAGAACTCTGGATTTCCCGGGTATCAACATCTACAAATTAAGAGAATTTTTACTGCTATCTTATTGCAATACTTATTATTTTAGCACTTTCTAGCAGTCAGTAATTTGGCCTTACAATTCAAAGAGGTTTGGAACAATCCCCGGCCCCGACGGGAAATGCATCACATCCAGAAAGTAAAGTAACAATCCTTTATCCAACAACATAAAATAACAGAAATACTAAACACAGGGTTAAAAGCTGAGAAAGCATCACTTCAATACATTGTCAAAGATTGTTATTTGTGTAACAGAAATCTCTTGCATACATTGCGTACATAATATGAAACCAAACCAACACTAAACCAAAGTACAAGCAAACCCGCGACATGCTTCCAGGCAAACTACAAAATACGAAAAGATGTCATTTTGACACAGATACATTTAACAAATGGCATTTTGATATTTAAAGGTCTCTAGGTTTTGACACATGCAGATATAAATGTTATTAAAAAAACTAAAATAATAAATGATCAATTTTTAAATATTGCACCTGTCAATACAGAATGAAATATTCTGTTTTGCGGTCAGTACTGCCGACATTGTCTTTGCTGTAATCAAATCAGTATATATTTATGTTTATAGTTTATAGTTTGTCAGCCAAAGCCTGAAGCACAACAAATGTGCCAATGTACGTTTAAAACTATGTCCATGTACATAGGACATCTGTGTCTCCTTGAATTCACCTCTGTTCTGTTGTTGTGTCTAGGAAGAGTACGCCATCCTTAAGGAGCTCTACAACTTCAGAGGACCCAGGCCCGATGCTGCGGAGGTCAGACGTTCAACCAAAGATTACACAACAACCTCGACAATCCAACCTCTCACCTTATACTCCACTGATATTTAACTGTTAAAGCATGAGGCTAGAGAAAATAATTAAGTGGAATTTTTAAATTATTCCAATGTTAAGTTTAATCCCCTGAGGGACAAATCCTAACTTTATTTGACTTAAACCCTCTAAACCCACGCTCAATGTTAACTTAAGTTTACTAAATAACACGTGTGTCTGTCCGTCCATCCGTCCGTCTCTATCTCTGTCCGTCTCCAGGAGGAGCTTGATGAGTGTGTGGATTTCCGTGTTCACCAGTTAGAAGACCTGGAAGCAGCGTTCGCTGATCTGCTAGAGGACGATGGGGAAGAGACGGTTACACGCTGGGCCAGCAACCCTGGGTAACTTTTCTCTGGGTCTATTTCCCCCGAAATGTATAGAACCATGTGCTTCCTTAGCATTGAAGGCAATGTACCGTTTAAAAGCCCTCTCTTTTTTTCAAGTAACTGTCAAAATGCCAGCTGTGAAAAAGGCCCATGGTAATAATTTCAATGTTAAGGGTGAAACCTATCCAGCTTGTACCATCTGCAACTAGAGATGTTTAGTTGAGTTCATTTCTTTATTTGACAGGGGCGGTGTGCCACAACTGTAACTGTTGCATTTATGAGGTGCAGAGCCGTGCATTGTGTGTCTGTAGACAGTAGAAACTCCATGCCATGGACATTAGTTTTCTGTCCATTGTTAACAGATGCTCACAAGTCTCTGAGCTAGAGTTCAAGTCAATGGCCAATGTTGCACAAAACGTGTTAGCTAACCCAAACTGGAGTCCCCGTCTCTGAATCAGTGTTATCTTACTTTTTTTCCTCCATGTGTTTTCAGCATGGCTTCATTAGCCCAGCTGGTTTCCAGTTTGAAGTCGAGGAATCTGTGCCCGGACTATGAAATGGTAAGAAAGTCTGGACCGAAACTGCCAACCACAGCTACAATCTAACGCATATATGTTGGGGCTGCACTATTACGGCCAAAATAACAAGAACAACAATGATATAAATACCACGATTATTCTTTGATGTTAGGGTTAATTTTTGCTTCCATGGCGTACCTCTAAGTGAATAGGGCTGGTCTATTTGGATTATCCAATTCTCGTATCCAATTCCTTATATTTCTTTATTTCTTGTATTTCTACTCTATTTATAATATTTGTGCAACTACAACACAGAGTTTCCCTTCGGGGATCAATAAAGTATTTCTGATTCTGATTCTGATTGATTTCCCAACGCTACACCATCCGTCTCAGCCGAGGACGGGGAACGTCTGGCTCAGTCGCGTTGAAACCCAGCAGCCGGATGTGTGTCGTTGTGCTGTAGCAGCCCGATGTCGTTTCAGGTGATTTCCACAGTGAGCGGCCGTGCATAGTGCCACTGCTGGAGCAGCGCTGTCCGGCTGACTGGGTCCTTCCCGAGTCATGCTGTTAGTTTAGGAAGCGCTTGATTTGATATGCAGCGGCCTTTTTTTATGAGCAGTGCACGCACTTTAAAGGTAAATATCGCAGTCGATTATACTCGTTTAATTGTGAGAAGCAATAATGGGTGAACCGTGACTCGATTTAATATTTGAATAATTGTGTCACCCTACTACATTTATGATACTATGTTAAGGTATAACTGCAGTAATAACTGAAATGTCCATACAGTTATATGTGTTTTCATGAGTGATGATTTCCTAATTGTATGTGTGGCGCTGTCATTTACTGTTCCCTTGGAGGTTTGCCTGATGAAGACCTAAAAGGTTGATCACTCCAAGTTATAGTTGCACATTCAACTTTCTGTGATGTGAATGAAACATTCAGAAATGATTTGTAGAGGAGTGCCTTTCATAGTAAAGGCATACATAATTCAAATGAAATGAAAGATTTTAAAAATGTTATCCCGGGGCATTGTTTTATTCACACTCATAACGTTTTATCTGATATCATGTTTCTCTCTTCTTTTATGCTCCCCTCAAGCTGATGCTTGTTTTTTTTGTCCTATTTTCCTACACTCCCTCCCTTGGTTCAACCCTCCGGCTCTCTCTCTCTCTCTCTCTCTCTCTCTCTCTCTCTCTCTCACAGGTCCACCAGGCAGGGTTAACCTGTGACACCGTGGAGCTGCCTCACCACATCAGCACTGATGAGGAGATCGACAGACTCGTCTCGGCGGTGCAGCTGTGTCTGAAGGCTCTGCCCAAACCTACACTGGTAACCATGTCCAGGTAAACAACACGGCCACACAGACTCAAAGATATACAGAAGCAAGAGTCTGAACTCAGGCAGGCCTATCTTGTAAAAGGTAGAGTAGTAGAGAACAGGGCTGGGTCTCTGCAATGATTTCCTAGGCAAGGCAAGGCAAGGCAGCTTTATTTGTAGAGCACATTTCAGCAACAGGGCAATTCAAAGTGCTTTACACAAAATCAGTTAAACAGATAAAACACAAGTACAAACAGTTAAAAGTCATAAGCATTAAAAACTAATAAAACACATGAATAGACAGTTAAAAACAAAATAGAAACATAAGGACACATAAAACACAAGAATAAAAGTTACAGTGCAGCATAAGAAATTTAAAGAAATTAGCATTAATTTAAAGAAAGGCAGCATCAAAAAGAAAGGTCTTCAGCCTTGATTTAAAAGAACTGAGAGTAGCAGCGGACCTGCAGGTTTCTGGGAGTTTGTTCCAGATATGAGGAGCATAGAAACTGAAAGCTGCTTCACCCTGTTTAGTTCTGACTCTGGGGACAGAAAGTAGACCTGTCCCAGATGACCTGAGAGGTCTGGGGGGGTCATAGTGTAGTAGCAGATCTGAAATGTATTTTGGACCTAAACCGTTAAGGGATTTATAAACTAGCAAGAGTACTTTGAAATCAATTCTTTGAGACACAGGAAGCCAGTGTAAAGACTTCAGAACTGGAGTGATGTGATCCAGTCTCTAAATCAATTCTGATTCACAAGGTCCAGATTTGATCCTAATTAGGTCAGGGATATTTAAAAATAGAATAGTCTTAGTGTATAGATGTCGGTAGATCACAGTACTGGGATGACTGGCCTTATATTGTGTATGTGAATAGCAATCAAGAGCTCATCGGGACCTACCCACATTTTTACAATCAGGTCGATATATGTAGAATACTCATCATTTGGGCTACTGGTAGGATTATATGCGAAAGGTATGGAAAGGTGTGTGTATGTATACTGTATGTACAGTGTATATATATATATATATTAATTTTGTTTTTCACTCATTTGTTGTCTCTCCCGTTTTCGCTTAGTGCAAGATGTTGTTTTTATCTGTTTCTATAAAAGGCAATAAAAAGGTATTCACCTTTTTATATTAATAAAAAAAAGGATAGTCTTGATTTTCATTGTACATTGTATTAGGCAATGGTGTAGTCTAATGTATTTTAGTCAGTACACTGTAGTATATATATCATATCGATCTTCATAGTAGGGGGTCTGGGTGTCCTCCCCCAGGGAAGTTTTGAGCATCAACAACTTAATTTTTCTGTATTCAGATACACTTTTATGCAGCAACTTTACCCCGGAAATACCTTTTATTTAGCCTATGTGATGAAGAAAAACACATGAAAATTCAAAATATATATCAAAACTATAATGAAAAGTATGCTGCATGTCAATGGGCATTTTTAAGTGGGTGTATGGAAATCCTGGAGCTTTCTTTTACCTGCGTATCATTACTCCACTGGTGATAGGATGTAGTCCTGATGGTGTAAAACATCAGCAAAAGTGCAAAACAGGTGAATGAAAAAATATTAAAGAGCCTCTGAAAGTCACAATAAACATATAGAAAGAAAAAAAATTACAATACCAATTATGCTTGTATGTAAAAGATTCTAAGAGAACTTGTGGTGTAAATTGTACGAGCAAGTAGCAACCCTTCAATATTTAATGTTTACGTTAAGAATTGACCCCCAATGTCTAAAGGGCTTTTTACTTATACAGCCATGGTGAAAAGGCAAATATTAAAAGATTGATTTCAGGATTTTATGAATCAATATCAAATCAATCAAGCAAAGATTGATTTCAATTGGAGAATTGAATATTTTAACCCAGCCCTGGTCAAGAAAGAATTGAAAAGGGTGTGTGTGTGTGTGTGTGTGTGTGTGTGTGTGTGTGTGTGTGTGTGTGTGTGGTGTGTGTGTGTGTGTGTGTGTGTGTGTGTGTGTGTGTGTGTGTGTGTGTGTGTGTGTGTGTGGTGTGTGTGTGTGTGTGTGTGTGGTTCTCAGGTCCAGTCTGGATGAATACTGCCCAGTAGAGCAGGTGGATTCGGTCCAGAGCAGAGTACTGGCGGTTCTGGAGAGCCTGTATGGAGCGCTGGACTTACACAAAGACTACGAAAACAGCAGCACAGAGACTCAGGACTGTCAACCACAGGCCTCCTAACACACACACACACACACACACACGTACGTCACTTTTGGATTGGATGTACCGTTTGATAAAGACAACCACATCAAAAAAGGACCCGTCAGGGGCTGTTTGTTTCAATGAGTTTCTGTTATATGTTAACATTAGAAGTGGCCATAGATGTTGTAATACTTATCAACAAATAACATGTGCAGACTCAAACCAATGAAAGATGTTGAAACCCATTTAAAAGAGTATGTGTCCAAGACAGTAGGATGCCCCAGCAGACATGATCGAAATGATTTGGGTTCATTTTCATCTGTTTTTGTAACCTGGAAATATTGGTTCAGTTTAGTTTTTCTTGAAGGTTTTAGTTTTTATTTAGTTTCCGTTTACTAAAAGTAATTTGTACTGCTTATTTTCGTTTTACAGTAGTTGACTATAATAACCCTGCAGTCACCCCTGCTGACTAGTCTGGATTTCGGCGGAACTAAGCCCGCCCACAACATTTGAGGTCGGGAAGTTTTGTCTGGAAGTGATCCGTTGGGGAGCGACTATGCTCCAACCAGAGCTGTTCGGACCAATCAGATCGTTAGGGCGGGCTTTAAACGATGATGGACAGAGAGCGCTTGGGTTGAATTGGGTTAATGCCATTGGGTTGAACAAAGACGGCTGCTGCTGGAGAATTGAGATGTGTAGATTCCCCCAATACGTAGAAGATATCGACAGCACGTTCATTTTAAAAGAGGAACAGAGAACCGCGATCGAGGCATTTGTCGATCCAAAAGATGTTTTTGCCGTACTTCTTGTGGAATTCATGCGTCACATACTCCACATTGTTCTGATTGGTTGTAGGTCTATCCAGTTGAGTGCAGAGGCCGATTCGGTTAAAACCTTGAAACACCCCATAATCACATCCCAATGGAGCGCTATAAGACTCACATTCTGACGAGTCGGAGTAACACCACGTCAGGCTACCTGCTGACCCCCTCACCAGCAACAACAACTCAACTGCACCATCTAGTGGATTGAAAAAGCAGTGGATTGTAGTATTTTAGTACCAATTTATATAATTAAAGCTTGATACTTCCGGTATCCGTGTATCGATACAGTACTGCCATGGAAAGTATAGCGATACTATGCTGTATACCTTTTTTTTTTTTTACCCCACCTCAACTAATCATCTGTACACTGAATGCCGTGTAAAATCAGTCATGTGCTCCTTTACTATTTGTTTTACACTGTTTTTTGAAAAAGTAAATACAAATAGTAACTATAACTTTTTGTTTTATTTATTCTACTATAAGTAAAGCCAACACATAACCATAACCAATGCATGTGAGCTTCACATGGTCAGAATCATTTATCAGTTAGTTTTTATTTTACAAAATACTTCCTCCCTTAAGATGTATTCATTCAGAAGGATATGGGCCGGCACAAAGGGGGTCAGCAGAGACCAAGACCACCTGGGACCTGACACAATGGGACTTTATTACTGAATCTCTTAAGTATCGGAAGCAAATATTGTGGCAAAGTAGTTTAATGAAGTTATGGTTCCTATGACAGGTCGGTATTGACTGAACTCACTGTCTGGACTCTTTCTTTTACAGCTTCTTAACATGAACAAACAATTCAATATCCCATATACATAATAGTAGTAATACATAATACTAACAATACATAATACTAACAATACATAATCTGTAGCCTACTACTGTGGATGTTTTAAATTTAAAGGGAATTATCTTAAGTGTACTTTTGGGGGTGTCAGTAGCTCAGTTAGTAGGGAGTTGGGTTGGGAACCGGAGGGTTGCTGGTCCAAGTCCCCATACGGGTCAAAGTATGGTGGTAGCTGGAGGGGTGCCAGTTTACCTCCTGGGCACTACCTCAGTGCTCTCTTGAGCAAGGCACCAAATCCTCAACTGTTTGGTGCGCCATTTCATGGGCAGCCCCCCCTCTGACATCTCTCCATCAGTACGTTAGACCTGCACGATTAGGGGTGCAATATGAATCCCAGTGTTTTAGCTTACAATTGATATCACGTTTCTCTGCCACAAAGTGTAATGATTATTGCAACACATGGACCAAAACAAAACAAAACCAATTGGTAGTACCAAACTGATTATTTATTTGTTTTGAGCCTATAGCACATAGCGCATCGCCACACGCCTGTAAACATGGGAGGCTTCAATGAAGAGAAGGGAGCGCTTTAAAACCTATTTTATACAGTCTATGTTTAAAAGTCACAGAAGGAAGCAGTAGCGTTTGTAATGCGGACGGCTCGTAGAATTAAATAAGAATCAAAGTCCTTTAAAAATGAACGGGATGAATCAAGATCGCGATTTTATAACGATTAACCATGCAGGCCTACTCAGTGTGTGTGTGTGTGTAATTCAGGCCTGTCTGTGATATGTATAATAATGAAAACCGAGTTAAAGCTTATTACCTTAATTTTAACTTGCGGGATTAATAAAGTATAAATCAGGGGTCTTCAACAGGGGGTCCGCGACCCCTAGGGGGTCTGCGGAGGTACTGCATGGGGGTCGCGAAAGTTTTGGTTGATTAGACTTTTTTTTTTATATTTTTCCACTAATTGAAATGTCTTTAAATCCACATTAACATGAATTCAACACACTGTAGTAAACAGATAAATGGAGGCAGAAGATGTCTTTCCGTCATCAGTGCATGAATATATGAACCTGTGTATTATTTGAGCATCTTAGTATTGAATGCACAATAACAAAAGGTACATTTACACATGGCACTATAGGACCATACCATACCATACCAACTTTATTTGTTAAGCACTTTACAACAACCAAAGTTGACCAAAGTGCTGTACAGAAAATAAACAAACATATTTATAATTAATAACCATACAATTAAAAACACACAAAGTAGCAAATAAGAACAAGTAAAAGAAGTCGACATCTTACTATGTGTCAAAAGCCAAAGAGAAAAGATGGGTTTTAAGAAACCCAGTTTGATATAACACCGTTTTATACAATATATATATAATTAGGGGGTCCCCGCTCCATCTCGCCATCAGTTTGGGGGTCCTTGGCCTGGAAAACGATCGTTGAAGACCCCTGGTATAAATTATTGCTTACAGAGTCTAGTTTTGGTGTGGGGTGGCGCCTGCGGGTCCACTATTATACCTGTAGAGGACGCCATTACGCCTCAAATGCACATCTGTCTAAAACCCTCAAAACTCATTTTGACAGTGAAGAAAACCCCGGTTACTGGCCTGAGGTCCGGTGATGAGTGTTACCCGGTCTAAAGGGGTTCAGTCAGACATGTTTGGGAGAAGTGAAGTGAGAGAACTCAATGTTTGTCTGTAACCCTCGTGTTGTACGACCATCAACACCTTGAAAATCAACACCTTTGTTGACGCTTTTAATTGATGTTTGTAATTTTTTTCTTATGTTTTTGTCCCTTTTTTTTTTTTTTTACACTTTTTTGATGCTTTTTTTTCAATGTTTGTCACTTTTTTTGACATTTTCAACACTAGGTAACACTAACTTATTAACTTTAGTTTTACAGTTATTTTTGGAATTTATGGTCCATAAACCTCACTTATAGGAAATTATACCTGATGTTTGAGTTAGAAAAGATAGATTAGATTAGATGATACTTTAGTCATCCCACAGTGGGGAAATTCCCTTGTTACAGACGCATTTTCTACAATAAAAGCAAAAAGAAACAAGTAAACACAAGAAAAACAGGCAAACAATGAGTAGAAGGTAGACTGAATGTAAAGGGGTGTCAAATAAAGGTTTTGTAAAGGTTTTGTAAAGGTTTTGTAAAGGTTTTGTAAAGGTATTGTAAAGGTTTTGAAAAGGTATTGTAAAGGTTTTGTAAAGGTATTTGTAAAGGTTTTGTAAAGGTTTTGTAAAGGTTTTGAAAAGGTTTTGTAAAGGTATTTGTAAAGGTTTTGTAAAGGTTTTGTAAAGGTATTTGTAAAGGTTTTGAAAAGGTTTTGTAAAGGTATTTGTAAAGGTTTTGTAAAGGTATTTGTAAAGGTTTTGTAAAGGTTTTGTAAAGGTATTTGTAAAGGTTTTGTAAAGGTATTTGTAAAGGTTTTGTAAAGGTTTTGTAAAGGTATTTGTAAAGGTTTTGTAAAGGTATTTGTAAAGGTTTTGTAAAGGTTTTGTAAAGTGCGGTTGCCATAGTACAAGAAACAATATTGCAGTGTAAGTAAGTGACGTTAAAAATTTAATTGAATATGTAATTAAAGTAATAAATCAAAAGTAGGTTACCATAATATAAGTTACATTTACCTGTGACCATAAAAAATCAGAAATTAGGAATTCTTTAGACTAAAATTAAAAGAATGGATGTTGATGATAATCACAGACTGGAATATGTCAACTTTTACTCAACACTATTTCAAAAACACTTTAATATGTTTTTCAAATGCTATAAAATTGAATAAAACGCCCCAAAATTAATGAAAGTAGAGATTTGTACTTGGCAAAGAGCGTTGGGTGGAATCAATCATGTTATTTTGGGGAATTAAAAAGATCATTGATATAGGAAAAGGGGTACATTTGACCGAGGACAACATGAGGACAACATGAGGACAACATAAGGACAACATGAGGACAACATGAAGACAACATGAGGACAACATGAAGACAACATGAGGACAACATGAGGACAACAAGAGGACAACAAGAGGACAACATGAGGACAACAAGAGGACAACATGAGGACAACATGAAGACAACATGAGGACAACATGAAGACAACATGAAGACAACATGAGGACAACATGAAGACAACATGAGGACAACATGAAGACAACATGAGGACAACATGAGGACAACATGAGTGTTAACAAACGTGTCCCAGAAGCGGTGGGCGTGCACAAATCACGGAAAGGCGTCGGTTCCTGAACGCGTTTCTCTGGTTTGGGAACGTGAGGTTCTCTCTGCGCGCGGGCAGCCAGTGATCGGTGACCAGCACCGGACCAACACACACACAGACACACACACAGACACACACAGTGCACGGACGAGACGAAGCAGCAAGCCGTCCAACAACATGAAGGACAACAGTTTACCCCGCATCGTGCTCATTATCTTGTGCACGGGGGTTTTTATCGCCGTTTTAATCGTTAACGCCTTGGCCGGAGCGGGCAGAGGTGAGTTAAAATAACGCTATTCACACACTTTTTATGGCGCTAAGTTAACGTTACAGCTTACGTTTCCTGGATATTTTTAACACTGAAGAATTCAACATAACACACGTTACATGTGGCATTTTGTATTAGGACACGTAACATGTGTTTCTCATTACTCAACTGTGTTTTTACTGGTTACCAAACCGTTTTCCCTGGGCGGGACACTCCCAGACCAGCTAGGGTTAGCTAACGACGGATGGGTGGAAACTCGTTAACTTATTGTTGTGTAGCTGACGTTCATGAGCTAAAGTCATGGAAAAACAAGGCAGAAAAATACTTTTGCGTAGGGTCGGTTCACCCAATTTAACATAGCATAGGCGTTTTCAAACTTTACCCTCAATGTTGGTGGATCCAATAATTTAGCTAGTTGGTTTGAATGTAATTTGTGGCGCTTAAAGCAATCACAATAAGACTCCACAGCAACATATCTGGCAGGAAAAATACATACAAAACTGTCAGTGCAGCATATTTGTGTTTCCTAGGATGGAGAAGGCATGTACCGCCCTGCTCGGCCTCTGATTGGCTAGTATTCGTTGTCTTCTTTTGCTGGATTGGTTAGGCTTAGTTGGGGTAGCGTTCTCCGCAGAGTTCCAAGCCAATCAGAGGCAGAGTATAGCAGCGTGGGGCGGGACATACCTTCGTCATCCTAGGAAATGAAAAATCATCATCTGGTGCTCCTATAGACAGTTAAAGAAACTCCTGGAAGTGGGAAAGTTATTTAAGAAAAGAAGAAATGACGACATCCATGGGTAGGGTGTGGCATAAATGTTTTTTTATATGAGCAACAGATGCATCAACAGAGTCAGACATATTAGAAAATGTCTATAATACTAGGAATACTACATGAAAACTTTTTTTTATTCATCATTTTACAGCGACATGGCTCACTTTTTTTAGATTCTGTATCACCAACACTTTTAAGTAATAGAAGACCCACTGATTATTGGTGCATACATAAACATGAAGATGAAATACACAAACAAATGTGGAAACAAATACATAACTCCACCAAACTTTTATGTTTCAAGATGTTTAGACTTGGAAAACAAACATGGCCACCCATAAAACTGTTGGCTAGTAAAACTCCACGTTGAAGTAAACGTAACAACTCGGCTACTTCTGGTTCAGCTAACTAGGATGGGGATGAAATGATGTAATTGTGCAGATCTTCTAGACTTTTTCAAATGTATCAGATGGGATGGATCCAATTGTAGTTTTTTAAAGAGAGCAAGATGGGGGTGGTGGGTTCAAGTCCCCATACATACCAAAGTATTGGTAGCTGGAGAGATGCCACTTCACCTCCTGGGCAAGCCCCCCCCAACTGCTCAAGGTGCTGGTCCAGCTGGCAGCCCCCCCCACACACACACACACACACTCTGACATCTCTCCATTTGTGCATGATCAGGTCCTGAGCATGTGTGTGTATTTCAGGCCTGTGTGTTATAATTACTAACAAAGCAGAGTGTAAATTGTAATTTCCCCACTGTGGTTCAATAAAGAGTATACATTTTAAATGATTATTTATTATAAACACACACATCCAGTACAGGAACAGTGCAGAGGATAGTGGTAACCCCCCCCCCCCCCGCACAGCATCTGTTTAGCAGCGGTGACACATGCCGGATAGATTAAATCCTGATAGTGAAACAAGTCAAAACTACGTATCCACTTATTTACAGCCGCCTCTCTCAATATGTAAGTCAATGGGAAAAAGTCTTTTTGGGTCATCACATAATATGCCAGGAGTCCCAAGTCCCCTGTTTGGCCCCTGTTTGGCTGCTATGTTCAATTTGCTTCTTCAGAGCCTGTCTCACTTCCTGCGGGCCTGGCCTTCTCACCCAAGATCCCTGTTGGGCTGTTTTAATGGTCTCTTACTGTCTTACTGAATGCTACTGTTGTTTTCCAGGTCCTTTCCATTCCCCTACAGGGAATGTGTCAAGCCGCTACGAGACAGACATCACCCCAGCTGGCTGGACCTTCTCTATCTGGGGTGTGATCTACACCTGGCTCACCCTGATGGTCATATACCTCACTACATATGTATTCAGAGGGTAAGCTGGCATCATCATACTGTAGTCATACTAGACGTTTACACATGCAGATTTAACAGTTGTCTGATCGCCAGAGCAACATGCAGATGAAACCGATGTCTCTCTCTTCCTGTGAACAGATCCTGGGCTCAGTGTCTGCTGCCCTACTCCTTCTATTTTTGCTGGCTGTCCAACATGGTGCTGAACATGATATGGTTGCTGCTGTGGGACAGAGAGTACGTCTGCTACCTTTACCGATCACTTTATTCATTTGCACAGGAAAAAGAACAGCAGGGGAAACAGAGACGTGTAATGTGGACGTGTGGATGAGCGTATTAGACATTAGCATTTATAAGGAGATTCAACGGATGATGCCAAACGATTTTGTCCATTTTCTACAAACCATACCAAACCATAATCTATGTGCTCAATTAGTTTTTAAATCAGTCATTACACAGCGGAATATATTTGACTGTATCTGAGAAATGTATCAATCAAGACACTTTTAGGCCACCAGTTGTTAACTTTGAAGTGAAAACACAGTGAGAGGGTCAAAGTTTAAGATGAAAACACAGATTGCACCTATAAACAAGTTCACAGCTATTTTAAAAGGGAATTATGCCGGTTTTTTTTTTAGCTTAATTTACCTTAACTGAACAGCTTCGGAGTCATAGGAATGGTTATATGACTTTTTTTAGTTCAGCCATTCAGAACCGGCTGACAAGGCAGCAGTGGAGGTTTTCACACAATCGTCATGGCTGAGCCGGCAAAACAGAAACAGAAACTTAGGACAGCGTTGTTGGAGGAACAGAGAAAGAGGAAACAGCGACTGACTGCGGGGAGAGCCAGATAGAAGTTAACATTGGAGCTGCCAAATATCTATTTTGAAGCTGTGGGGGGGAGGGGGGCTCTAGAGAGAAACCTGCGAGCAAAAAGCAAGAAAACTGCAAATAAAAGGCCAAAACTGCATATCGCCCCTTTAATGTCCACAGTGTCAGGGTTAGCATTGCTAAGCCTCATTCCTGATTTGAGAGGTCAGCGTGTAGCCACGTCCTTAACGCATCCCCTGCTTTATCTCTATTTTAAAATAAATGGGACCATAATTTAGAAAATGAACATCGTGCTGTATTGTAAAAACTTGAAAGTAGTGATTGAGACCATAAAGTCATTAGGAAAATGTTGACTGAGTGAGAAGTCTGGGTCATTTTGTCCTAGACGTCTAGAGAAACAGACTTCATTTTGCAACCTTAAGTCTCAGATTAGTTGGTATAAACGTGCTGTATAAATTATAAATTAGATGTAGCAGATTCGATTTGACCAGCTATCTCTGACATGTGCACTAGTAATGAAACGATTGATCTTGGGACGCTGCTCCTCTCTTTTTGTCTTCCTCTGTGTTGCAGGTTGATGCTGGCAGCTCTGATTGTTTTAATCCTGATGGCGATTACCAACTACACCGCTCTGTTCTTCTGCTGCTTCGCCACCGATTACTACGGCCTCTGGTTGCAGACGTACCATCGCAAAGACCTGGCCTGTCTCCGAATACTGGTATGTGTTCAGATTATATCGTTAGGACAAACCCCTTGAGACGTAGCATCTCGTTTTGGTGGGGGTCCCAACATGTAACGTAATCATGACATAACAAAAGAGAAGTAAAAGAAAATGACAATACAATTATCGATACGATAACGTACATGCAACATGCATAAGTTCATTAAAACATTACAACCGCTAGGGGGCCAAAATGACCAATAACAAATAAACGGTAGAGTGTGAGTTGATCACCAACTACCGACGGATATAAACATTATAAACATGTAATAAACATCATATACATATAATATAGGTGTGTAGGAGCGGCCAGTACTTCAACGTGCATTCGTTCGTAGTGTCACAACGATCCGTTTCTTTATTTTATAACTGCAACAGCAACATAAATAAACTTGTTTTAAACAAAGAAAAAAACGATTGTCTCACAAATTGCGGTTGATAAATAGTTTGTCCTTCCGCTCTCTAGTCATACACACACACACACCTGGCTCACGTGAGGTCTAAATATAGAGTTAACACCCCCTGTCATCATCGTCATCATCATCACCGCCACCATCATCATCGTCACCATTAACAGGATCAACAGTAATTGTAATTAGCACTATCTGAATATAGCTGTGGTATGATTATAAAGGACATGCATGTGATGATAAAACTAAAATCAGGGTTGGTACATTAGTGGAGCTGCAAATAACAATTATTTTCATAGTTGATAACATCTGTTGATTATTTTCTGGATTAATCGTTAATTATAATTAGTTCTTTGGTCTCAAAAAAGTCAGAAACTGTCGACCAGCGTGATCAACTGTGAACATCAGTTGACAGACTTTGGTCTTTATGCGCTACATCGCTGATGCGTCTCAATATTTCAGAGTGTCCCCCAGTGAATGACGTCATCTTTGGGCTCATAAATGTTCGTGTGTCCAGGTCCAGAACGGTTTGGCTGTCTACACCACGTGGACTTCCATCGCCTCTCTCATCAACTTTGCGTTGGTTCTCCACCTGTGGGGGGTGGACCGGAGCACAGCAGCAACCGCGTCTCTGTGCATCCTGTTTGCAGAGGTGGTCGCGTGGTAAGCTTTCATTGGACAAAGGGACATGACGGGCATTAGAAAAGAGCCAGAGATGTGATGCTAGCAGATTAGCTTTCTTTTACTTCTGACAATGTCAACACCGTGTATCCATTAAGATGAGGAAAAGATCTAAGTGTGATTGTATTGATTTGTAGCATTGTCATTTTCATTGAAAAATAATGATATTTCACTTGTCCATTTTGCTATCTTTGATACAATTGCGATTAATTGTGCAGCCCTAGAATCCATCACTTAACGGCTAGAACTAAAAGTGCTTTGTACAGTAGCTGCAGAAGGTGTGATCACATTCAGTGTTTTTCATGATTGGACAGGGCTCCAGGCTGCGCGTCTTGCAACCAATGTTTGAGGCAGTGAGAGTATTTTTTTACAGCTAATCGTACATAACCTGCAAATTTGACGACATTTCTTTCTTTTTTTTTTCTTGTTTGAAAAACGAGGAGAGAGCGAGTCTGCCAGAGTTGGTCACTGTGTGTGAGAGGAGGGTCCGTGAGTGATAATAATAATAACTTTATTTATATAGCCTATATTTACATAACCTTTTAAAAACAGAGTTTACGAAGTGCTTTGACAAACAAGCGAGGCAAAAGAAGTCAATAAAATAACAGAGAGCTAAACAGAACATTAGCAAGACAAAACTGGGTGAATAAAAACAGGCAAAAAACTCCAAAAACAATTAGTCCACTGCGAAGACAACGTCATCTACACTCGTGCGTCTAGCACACAGGGCGTCACACTCATCGTCCATGCATGTTCACCATGGTGAAACCAACTATTGACGCATGTTTTCCGATCCACGGATCCTCCTCCACGAGAGCCGGGCCCTTACCAGCAGCAAATTGCCGGGTTCGACGTGTTAGTCAGGAGAGGGCGTGGTCAAAAAGGCAAGAACACTGTGGTAGTTTCTGTATTTATTACCTAGGTTTTTAACAGGAATTCAGTTACAATGGGTTAAAGGTGAGTAATTGCATTACAGGTTGATTTAAGGTGTGCTCCTCTAAAGTTTCTGCCTGTGCAGTTAGGGCTACCGTGCTTCTAGTAAAAAAGAACGGTAATCTGGAGCCCTGTGCAAGAAAAGTAGAATAAACTTGATGAATGTTGAACTAAAGACAGCAGCTACTAAGAGTGCAGAAAGTCAGGGATCAGTATCAACCTTTCATTTTCTTATTCAAGTCATCAGCAACATGACGTGGGATCAAATCTACAGAGGTATTGCACTCCAATACATTTTACAGTTGGTTAATGATTGCTTTGTCTGTGTGTGTGTGTGTGTGTGTGTCTGTGTGTGTCTGTGTGTGCAGGTTCGTTCTTGAGAACTGGGTGCTGGACCGTTGGGTGCGTAACATCCTGACGGTGTACCCCGTGGTGATCGTGGCTCTGGTCGGGAATGTCTTCCAGCATTTTAAGCCGGCTCATCCCACTCCAAATACTGTGTTTATGGGTGAGTGTGGCATAACGGCACCGCTACTACGACTGGGATTTTCCCAGCGACGGCGCTACTTCTCACTTTACATCACAGCATAACAAGCTAAATATTTATCTGACATCTGACTTAGTTGACAGAATACAAACTGTTTCAATATAATTTGCCTAGAGCAATGTGTTGCCTTTTTATACTACCTAAAATTATTCCCATTGAAGTCGGAGGTAGGGATTGGCCAATACTGTTTTTTTCAAGGCTGATATTGATACCAATTATAACTAGTTAATGTAACCGATATTTAGAAGAGTGAAAATGAAAATCAGTAGATTTTGCAATGATACAAAACTCCAACACCAAACTTTGTTCAAATGCTTTAAGCAAGTATTTAATAAACAAGAAACTTTCAATATAATACACAGTAACAGAGAGTCAGATGGGGACGTTAAGTCAGACTCAGTGGAGAGTGAAACCAAAGCAGAGGGAAAGACACTGAGCTGGAGCCGGTCCAAATTAGTGCACTTTTTGATTAACTTATCGGTTATCAGGCGAATAAAACGCAGATATAGATCATCTGCAAACTGCCAAAAAGTGGACCAATAATCTGTCTATCCCAGTGCTTCCCAAATAGTGGGGCGCGCCCCCTTTGGTGCGATACCTGGGGGGGGGGCGCGTGTGATCCTGAGGAACAGGTTTTTGTTTTTTGGGCCGTACTAGTATAAAGTGTAATTGCGCATCCACTACAGTAGGCGGCAGTGGCGCTCTCATTGTCACTTCTGTCACGTTTGCGACAGTGCAACGTTTTACGACTTACAAGACAACAGGTTCGCCTCGGTTACCGGTGTTGAGTCAACAGAAAGCTCCGGCTGCGTTCTGTCTGTAGCCTCCGTTATTCAACGTAACAACCCCCGACATGAAAAAGTTTTTAACAGGGATGAAAAGAAAAGCGGAGAGAGACAAAGCTAATGAGACAAAAGAAAGTCACCCGAAAGCTAAGACGAGGAAATACGATGAATCGTATTTAGCGCTTGGCTTCACCGTGACTCCAGTTGGAGAAGAGGAAAGACCGGTGTGTGTGTGCTGTGTGTGTGTGTGTGTGTGTGTGTGTGTGCTGTGTGTGTGTGCTGTGTGGTGTGTGCTGTGTGTGTGCTGTGTCTAAAAATGCTCGCAGCGGACGGCACGAAGCCAAAGAAATTAGCGCGTCACTTAAATACGTCACACCCCAATCACGCCGATAAGCCGCTAGAGTTTTTTCAGCGAAAATTTCAGGCATTGATGCACTTAAGATCTTTTCTGTTGCAGACTTAAAACACGATTCAATAAAGTTATTCTTTGTAAGTTTGACCATGTGTCTTTCTTTTTTTCTTTTCTTTAATGTTAATAAGGATAAAATGTTATGCAGAGATGGATAGTCACGGTGGGGAGTGGGGGGCGCGAATAGTTTTCTTCTTGCTAGGGGGGGGGGGGGGGGGGGGGGGCGTAACAGAAAATAATTGAGAAGCACTGGTCTATCCCTACCTGGAGGTTGACTTAAGTTTTTGGTGGCTGACCCAATCACCCACTGTTTCCTTTGTGTCCAACCAGTTGTCCTGCTGGTGTTAGCCTGCGTCCTGCTGGTGTCCCGACTCTGCACCGTCATCTGGAGGAACAAATGGCGGCCTCTCCACTCCCCAGGCTCCGCACGGCTGATGGTGTCCCCCCTGGATGGCAGTAAATTCAAGATCTTTTCTTAAAACACGAGGATCTTGTACATTTCCCTCCTGTCCCGCTCTCAGGCCACTCTTAACCCTCGTGTTGTCCTCGGGTCAAATTGACCCGTTTCAAAGGGTTTTATATCAGAAATATGGATTTCTTGCAACCAAATTGCCCCAAAATAACACGGATGACTCCATACAACATTCTTCAGGTAACCATAATGATTACTTTCATTGAATTTTTTTGGGTGTTTTATTTAATCTTATAGAATTTGAAGTCTTTTTTTTTTTTTTTTTTTTTTTTTTAATGGTTTCCAATCAGTGTCCGGACTAAACTTTGACATCTACCCATCTGAGATCCACTCAACATCCTCTGATCTTAACTATTGGTCAAAATAACTCATGATTTCTGCATTTTTAACAAAACTAACTTACGTGTAATTTGATTTAAATGAGGTTTATTGACCATGAAGTCCAAAAATAAGTGTAAAAAACCTGTTATTAAACCAGCTCAGGTTTTAAAAAAAAAAGCGCCAAAAGCTGAAAAAAGTGACAAAAACATCGGAATAGCACAAAAAAATGTTCTTTTTCAATTTTGACCTGGAAGGACAAGTTCATGGTTATTGGGAAGACAACACGAGGGTTAAACACATTTTCACACAAGCCACTGCAAGGCTCTACGAGGTTTCAAACTCATGAAGGGGTTTAACCAGTCATGGATTTACATAGACCACATGGATAAGAATTGGATTTCTTTAAATAGACTTTAAATAAATAGTGTTCAGAGTCTGGAATATGAAGGCAAGAAAACATCTTATTTCTCAAACTGCAATTTAGACAATGAAACATTTTCTTTGAAATATGAAGAAACCACAATGATTGTTTAGCACTACTTACCATTAATATTGCCAATTTGTAATGCACTTTTTTTTTTTTTTTTACAAATGCATGCGTGTGCATTTTATCATGTTTTGTATGGCTGTTTTAAGGTAGTTCTATCGTTGCTTTTATTGCTTTCTTTATTTGTGTATCCATTCAGTGACAAGAGACTATATACTGTCAATACATGTTGGCTTTTATACGTTATCCTTTTAATAAAATATTTGGGAACTTTGTGCTGCTGACTAAAGCATTCTTAAATAAACTTCTAATGCTGTCTGATTTTCTGAAGAAATGTATGAAATCAACTGCTGAAAAACCTATTTGGCTGAAATGTACAGTAAAGATATATCAGTTCATGCAGTGAGTTTTATTTATAAAGCCGGGAACAGACATGAAGATAACCGAAACGAGGATTAGACATTCAACGCTTCTATAGCGACGAGTCAATGTGCAGGTGCAGTCACTAACGGATTTACATGGCCAGACTTACCGCTACAGCGCTGTGGAGTCATTCTTTTGTCATGGTCGAACATGTCGAAAAAAGTCGTTAAAAAGTCATAGTGTAGCATGTTGAAAAAAAACAAAAAAAGTCATAAAAAAAACAAAAGTTATAGTATAGTATGTCGAAAAAATTCATGAAAAAGTCAGTATGTATGTTGAAAAAAACAAGTCATAAAAAAACTAAATTCATAGTATAGCATCTTGAAAAAAGTCATAAAGTAAAGAAAAAGTCATAGTATAGTATGTCGAAAAAAGTCACAGTATGGTATGTTGAATTTATTTTTTTGAAGTCATGTCGAAAAGATTCATCATATACTATCTTGAAAAAAGTCATGAAACAGTCATATGTCAAAAAGTCATAGTATAGGGTGTTGGAAAAACGTCATTAAATAGTATCTAAAAAATGTTAAAGTACAGCATGTCAAAAAAAAAGCCAAGAATGAGGTCGAGTGCAGAATGTCAAAATAAAGTCATAATATAGAATGTTATTGTACGTCGAAAAACGTGAAAAATAGTCATAGTACAGCATGTCGGGGAAAAAAACATAAAGTAATAAAGAAGTCTTAGCATAGTAAGTCAAAATAGTGATAAAATCATAGTTAGTAAGTCAAAATAGTGATAAAAACTCAGCATAGTAATCAAATAGTGATAAAAACTCATAGTAAGTCAACAAAATAGTGATAAACTCATAGCATAGTAAGTCAAAATAGTGATAAAAAGTCATAGCATAGTAAGTCAAAATAGTGATAAAAAGTCATAGTATAGTAAGTCAAAATAGTGATAAAAAGTCATAGTTATAGTAAGTCAAAATAGTGATAAAAAGTCATAGTATAGAATGTCGAAAAAAGTCAGTATGTATGTTGAGAAAAGTCAAAAAAAACAAAAAAGTCATGGTATAGTATGATGAATTTTTTGTTTAAAAGTCATAGTCCAGCATGTTGAAAAGAAAGTTCTCCGGTCCAGGGGGGGGCGGTAACGAAGCTGTGCGCCACCAATATTTCCAAAGACGTAGAAGAAGAAGAAGAGGAAGTGGAGAAGTGAGGAAGTGAGTCGCTGGAGGACCGACCGGACAGTTGCACAGTCACAGGTATCTTCTGTCTCCTAAACAGCCGCTCTGCGTCAAACAGTCCTGACTATCGTGTCCAAAAAATGTCCAAAAACGCCCTTTCCGACCGGTTTAGGAAGGTAGACGTCGATGAATACGACGAGAATAAGTTTGTGGACGAGGAAGACGGAGGAGAGAACCAGGGGGGTCCGGACGAAGCAGAAGTAGACTCTTTGCTCAGACAATATCCTTTAACTTCAAAGGAAAAACGTGAATCTCTTTCCAGACACGGGCACGAGCTAGCACGCAACAACGTAACAATGTCACGTTCATGTTCTATTGACGTGAGGCGTTGCAATAGGTTAGAGGGCCAAAAGAAGGGCAACATGTGGATTTAAAGGTAACATTTATACTAATTGAAATTGTCTTAAATTATATTCATGCCATGAGACATAGGTAAAAAGTGTTTTGCAGTTGGCTGAACGTTGAGTAATTTAAGAAAAACGGTCGTTAAGTTGCCATAGCAGCGCTTCCGGGTGTCACTTCACCGGGTGTGGTCGCTCCACTTAGTTGTCAGTAAAAAAAAATTAGATGATATATGTAACTTTAGTGGTTTTGTTTTGTTTTTAAAGCTCTTTTTATTGGTGTTTTGGTAATTTTATTGTTTTAACCAGACTTTATTTTTGATTTTGTGCGCGTGTGTGTGCGCGCGTGCGTGTGAAATGCAGTTTGCGAATTGTAGCGTTACTAATAGACGTCATTAGCTTTTATTGTATTATTATTATTATTATTATTATTATTGCGTTATTTTCACCATGCTTTTTTCAGTGAAAGAGGAATATTGTTCTGCAGTATTTTCAAGCTGCTAAAAAAACGCAATACTTACACAATAAGAAAACAATAAAAGCATAATAATAAAAAAATATTTTTTTCTTTCAGATTTTGCATTAAACTTTATTGTAATTGTGCAAAGTACACACCAACCAAGTTTGCGTTTGCGTCCAACCAGAAGTGCAAAACCAGCAGAAAAGTGCACTGTGATATTTAAAGTATTAAAGTAAAGAGCAGAATGAATATGGCCATGTAACATAAACATTGTATGAACAACATGTACAGATATGCGCAATGTAGCAGCAGTGACATTATTCTAATAGTAAGAATGATATAGATATATGCAATTTATTAACAGAATATATAATGAGAAAAACAGAATAAATATGGATATTCACCATGAGCCATATAGACGGATATGTACAGCTATGTGCAGTGTGGTAACAGTACCATTGTAGAGCATAAACTGTAATATTATAAGAGTAGTGAGAATAAGTGTATGTGCAGGATGAATAGTAGGAAGAGCAGTGGAATATGGCTATGTATAAGGTGTAATTACAGTATGCAAATCTTTAAATAAATATCTAGAACAGTATGAGTGGGGTAGGATAGTGCGTTTTTTACATATTCCCTCAATGTTTTCCTTTTTGTTGATCTTTGGTGTGGTGGCAGTGTACCATGTTTCTTTAATTTCTTTAGATGTATTTAGCAGAGTAATGTGACGTACGTGCATCTCCGTCACTGGAACTGTGTAGTCCTTGACTTGTTTTGCACGGGGAACATGAATGCAGCTCTCCAAGCCGTGCTAAAGAATCCTCCAATCAACACCAAGAACCAGGTCGCCAAGGTGCGTAATACTCTTGACTGCGTGCATACAACCCACTACTGCATTTATAGACAAACCTGTATATTTGTGTGTGTTTTTGTTTGTAAATGTACCATTTATCAGTATGAATAGAATGCTTAGAAAGGTGTCAAAATGATTAATTATTCATTAAATGGTAAGTGAAAGCACAAGCGGGGGGGGGGGGGGGGGGGGGGATTTCGTGTTGGTTACGGCGGAAAAGGGAAGTGGAGGCAAGCCGTAGCATTTCCTGTGACAAAAGGACACGGGGCGGTGGAGATATGCGTCTGCCACATCTACGCCAATTATCCAGTCGCATATGAGACACGGCAGCAGATGTTACAGCACGCAGAACGCCGTTTATTAATGTACAATTAATGTACAAAGGTAGTACATGAGCAGAAAGGAGCGCTTACACTGGATTAAAAGTAAATTTAGAGATGCTCTTTTACATGTCCAGCTCTTTACATCTTACAGTAACATTTATGTGTGCGTGCTAGTCTTTATTGTTGTGATAGATATATATGTAGATAGATATCTATAGAGATAGATATAGAGATATGTATGTATATGTATGTATGTATGTGTATGTATATATATATATATATCTGTATATGTATGTATGTATGTGTATGTATATATATATATATATATATATCTGTATGTATGTATGTATGTATGTATATGTATGTATGTATGTGTATGTATATATATATATATATATATATCTGTATGTATGTATGTATGTATGTGTGTATATATATGTGTGTGTATGTAGATAGATAGATAGATATCTATAGTTAGATATATAGCTAAAGATATATATCTTTAGCTATATATCTAACTACTAAGGGTGTGACGAGATCTCGTTTTACGAGATCTCGCGAGATTAAAACGTGACGAGATTTCTCGTCGAGGTGAAAA
The DNA here is from genome assembly GCF_008692095.1 of Etheostoma spectabile. Lineage (NCBI taxonomy): Eukaryota > Metazoa > Chordata > Actinopteri > Perciformes > Percidae > Etheostoma > Etheostoma spectabile. Next base: position 22,828,762 of record NC_045744.1, read on the forward strand.
GTTGTCTCGTGAGGCGATGTGATGTCAGCGTGATGGAGCGTGAAATTACAATTGAAGATCCCCCTGCCACTTTTAAATCATTTGTGTGGCAACATTTTGGTTTTTTGTTGTTTGTTTGCACTTGTAGTTTTGAGAGAGCAGTACTTTGGTTATTGATACACTCACTGTTTGCATTTAAAGTGTTATTTTTCTGTTATTTACACATTATTTTATTTAAACTGTTTATTTTTTATGTTCGGTTTGTGGAAAGGAGTTAGATTTCTCGTGTGAAATTGTACAGGGCAGAAGCCAGTTGGTAGAGTTTATACAAAACATTTTGCAGTGTTTGCACGTCCTTGCAAAAAAAGTTAAATAACATTCATCATTAATAGTTGATTTCAAAATGCACCTAAATTGTTTTGCATTTTGTGATTTTTCAGTGAATAAAAAAACTATTTTCCATTCATATATTTCATCGAGGATTTCTTTAAATTTTTTTTAAAAATCTCGTCTCGTCTCGTTCTCGTGAACCCAATCTCGTGATGTGTCTCGTCTCGTGGAGTAAGCGTCTCGTCACACCCCTACTAACTACATATATATCTAACTAGCTATATATCTAACTACAATATATATATATGCATGCATCCCGAAGGAAATGTTACCATAACACAACAAACACATACACGCACATATCACATATACATAACAACAAAAATATAAATCACTCACAGAAAGCCAATGAACCAAGATAAGGTACTATGGTAGACTGGGTGCAATGGCGAACGTGTACATGTACAACAAAATTGAATGCAGTCCTTTCAGCGCAAAACATCATAAGCACACGTCACTAAGTCAGTATAACTTAATATCTAGTGTGTGGTGTGTGTGTGTGTGCGCGTGTGTGTGTTGGTAGGAGCGGGCCGAGCAGCTGGTGGTCCGGGTGCTGAGCGGCTTTAAGAGCAGCGACATAGAGAAGGCCGTGGGCTCGCTGGACAGAGCCGGCGTGGACCTGCTGATGAAGTACATCTACCGAGGCTTCGAGACGCCGTCGGACAACAGCAGCGCCGTGCTGCTGCAGTGGCACGAGAAGGTACGCAGCGAGGCGCCAACTACACCGAAGAGGGTCCTACATGAAGAGAAAGACGTCTCTTTCTGTTGTAGTCGTGATCTCACCTGTAGCACTTTGAGATTTGTTTAAATGTAAAGTGCATTACACATAAAATGTATTATTATTATTATTATTATTATTATTATTATTAGTTGGGGACGTGTCATACAGCGAGCGCTTAAGGGAAGATGGTGGAAGTCCTGATTTAATTTGGTGAGATTACCACTGTGCAACAAAGACGTCTGTCAAGGGTTACACATTACCCCGAGATTTAGACAGATCCTGGGTGACTAACCCGAGGGCCGCGACTAACGATTATTTATTTGTCGATTGATCTGTCCTACATGAAAAGAAAGACATCTCTTTTTGTTGTAGTCGTGATCTCACCTGTAGCGCTTTGAGATTTGTTTAAATGTAAAGTGCATTACAAATAAAATGTATTATTATTATTATTATTTATTATTAGTTGGGGACGTGTCATACAGCGAGCGCTTAACCCTTGCGTTGTCTTTCCGTCAACAATGGGGGAAAAAAAAGTTTTTTCCCGACATTATTATCACTTTTTCCCACATTTTTGTCACTTTTTCAATGTTGTGGGTTTTTTTCCAAAGTTTTTTTTGATATTTTTTTATGTTGACATTTTCATCTTATTTCCACGGCTCATTTTTTGTGACCAAAAAAAAAAAGCTGAAAACGGGTCAATTTGACCCAAGGACGACATGAGGGTTAAGGAAAGATGGTGGAAGTCCTGATTTAATTTGGTGAGATTACCACTGTGCAACAAAGACGTCTGTCAAGGGTTACACATTACCCCGAGATTTAGACAGATCCAGGGTGAGTAACCCTGGGGCTGCGACTAACGATTCATTTATTTGTCGATTGATCTGTCAAATAATGGTGAGAACTAGGGGGTGTGCAAAAAAAAACCAAAAAAAATTCACATTCATGAATCGATTCAAGCTCTGATTTGAACATCGATTCATGGAATTAAAAAAAAAGATCTTTTTTTGGGGGGGGGGAGTAACTACATTTACATACAGGGACTCGTTTATTTTGTTGTTGAGACGTGTTTTTGACTGAATTTTGAGCCTAAAAAAATCAATATCGAATCATGCCCCCCCCCTACTGAAAACTGTGGATCCGCGTTCCTCAAAAGCCCAAGATGACGTCCTCAAATGTCCCTAGTCCCCAACTCACAATATTTAGTTTGTCATAAATAGTTGGGGAATAGTTGACAAGTAATCAGTGAATCTTTGCAGCTCTACACTGCACTACACCTGAACACTCTGTGTGTGTGTGTGTGCGTGTGTGCGTGCGTGCGTGCGTGCGTGCGTGCGTGCGTGCGTGCGTGTGTGTGTGTGCCCCTGTCCGTGTGTGTCCACAGGCTCTGGCGGTGGGAGGAGTGGGCTCTATTGTCAGAGTCCTGACTGCCAGGAAGACAGTCTGATCTTCGCAGAATGTCCTTCGGCATTGGACAGTAATCTGGCCAAACACACCGTCACCAGGACTTCCTGTTTCTGGACATGAGTCCCGTTTATTTTCATACTGAAGCCGAGTGTCCTCTGCAGTTCTGTCTCCTGTTTCTTCTTCTTCCGCATTCACTGTTTTCAATCATACCTCTGGAATTTAGAAGTGCTGGCTGGCAGGCAGACGGAGAGACAGACAGGTGCTGGCACCTTAAACTGTCTCTGTCTGTCTGTGTGTCAGCCATGCAGAGAGAACAGACACATGATCTCCAAAGCAGCTCTACGCTCTTTTTCCAAACTGCCTCACTGCTACGTTGATGCCTTAGCCCTCCTCCTCCTCTACTCTCCCTCTGTCCTCCTCCTCCTCTACTCTCCCTCTGTCCTCCTCCTCCTCTACTCTCCCTCTGTCCTCCTCCTCCTCCTCTACTCTCCCTCTGTCCTCCTCCTCTACTCTCCCTCTGTCCTCCTCCTCCTCCTCTACTCTCCCTCTGTCCTCCTCCTCCTCTACCCTCCCTCTGTCCTCCTCTACTCTGCTTCTGTCCTCCTCCTCTACTACTCTGCTTCTGTCCTCCTCCACTCTCCCTCTGTCCTCCTCCTCTACTACTCTGCTTCTGTCCTCATCCTCCTCCTCTACTGCTCTGCTTCTGTCCTCGTCCTCCTCCTCTACTCTGCTTCTGTCCTCGTCCTCCTTTCTCTCGGAGTCCTCCTCCTCCACTCTCCCTCTGTCCTCCTCCTCTACTCTGCTTCTGTCCTCCTCCTCCACTCTCCCTCTGTACTCCCCCTCTACTCTGCTTCTGTCCTCGTCCTCCTTTCGCTCGGAGTCCTCCAGGTTGAGGAAATGGAAATGTTTGCTCCAGGATGGACAGCCAGAGACTGGGGACCTGTCCAGGGTCTGTTCCTTGCCTTTTGCCCAGTGCATGCTGGGATTGGAGTACTCCCCCATCTATTTTTTTTTTTAACTTTGTAAACTTCTTTGACTATTGACAGTTTTCTTTTCTACTCACACCACATTGTTATTGTGTAGCCTGGCTTTCGGGTTATTTTGCTTACATTGTGTTTTTTTATATCTGGAAGAAGTAACAAAAATAAAGTACTAAAGCCAAGGCTCTAATAAGTGTTTAATTCATGATTCATTCCTCTTTCTCATTTCTCAACAACTTTCTTATTCGCTTATGTCTATAATGGATGAAAGACCACAAGAACACTTAATGCCCAAGCTACCAGCTAGCACATATTATTATTATTATTACGTATAATTTAGAGCCACAACTAACGATTAATTTTGTTGTCCATTAATCTGTCGATTATCTTCTCGAATAGCTGTTTGGTCTATAAAATGTCAGAAAATTGTGAAAAATCAGTTTTTCAAATGTCTTGTTTTGTCCACAACTCAAAGACATTAAGTCTACTGTCACTGAGGAGAGAAGACAAAAGAAAATATTCACATTTAACAAGCTTGAATCAGAGAATTCAGCCTTTTTTTTTTCCTCTTAAATAATGACCCGAACATGACTGAAAAATGATATCAATCGCTTTTTAAAATACTGATAGCAATTAATTTAATATTTGAGCTCTAAAACTGGATGTTTTACATGAACAAATGTTGGCTTTTTATTTTTCTTCCCTAACAAAATGAATACGTCCACGTACTGGACATTTTCAGATCCTTACGTGAGGCAGGACCAGACAGATCTGGAGCTTTTCCACAAAAAGTTGAATGTCACGCGGCATCGACCGTTACGTTTGGGGGCCCAAACAACAATTTAAGATTAGAAAGAAAGTTCAAACTTAACCCTCGTGTTGTCTTCCCGTTACGAATGGACGTTCCTTATGAACTTGTCCTTCCAGGTCAAACTTGAAAATTAACATATTTTTTGTGCTTTTCCAATGTTTTTCTCACTTTTTCCAGATTTTGGCGCTTTTTTTGTTTGTTTGTTTTTTTTATAACCTGAGCTGGTTAAATAACAGGTTTTACACTTATTCTTGGAATTCATGGTCAAGAAACCTCATTTAAATCAAATTATACATACATTTTAAGTTAAAAAGGCAGAAATGATGAATTATTTTGACTAATAGTTAAGATCAGAGGATGTTGAGTGGATCTCAGATGGGGTAGATGGTAAACTTTAGTCCAGATACTGTTCTAAAACCATTAAAAAAAAAAAGAATTCAAATGCTATAAGATTCAGTAAAACACCCAAATAATTCAATGAAAGAAACGTATGAAATCATGTTATTTTTGGGGTAATTTGGTTGAAAGAAATCCATATTTCTGATATAAAACACTTAAAAACGGGTCAATTTGACCCGAGGACAACACGAGGGTTAAACTGCTGCCAGCCGTTGTTTTTTGTTCTTTATTCAACCTGACAAGAAGGCAGAAGTGAGACAAAGGAAATATAGATTTGGCTATTTTTATACTAACGGGTGATCTTTTTTTAAGTGTGAAGAGTCTGAATGACCCCTCCTTAGAAGGGCCAGAATGTATCTGGATAAGAGGGCCACAGGCCAAAAATAAATGTATATGTTGGAGAATCCCGTAATTCTTCATAGATTAAAAACTTACCCATGTACCTTCAGAGGGATGTTTACCAGCACTGTGCTTTACGTTGCCGTAAAACTCAGATTAATTACCCTTGGGTTGTCTCGTCAAAACCTTTTTTGTCCCTTTTTCAACTTTTTTTTTTTTTCCATTGTTTGTCACTTTTTTGACATTTTCCACACTTGAACGCTAACTTATTAACTTTAGTTTTAGTTATTTTTGGAATTTATGGTCAATAAACCTCATTTATGACAAATTATACCTAATGTTTGAGTTAGAAAAGCAGAAATTAGGAATTATTGAGAGTAAAATTAAAGGAATGGATGTTGATGATAATCCCAGACTGGAATATGTCAACTTTTACTCAATACTATTTCAAAAAACACTTCAATTTGATTTTCAAATGCTATAAAATTTAATAAGACGCCCCAAAATTAATAAAAGTAGAGATTTGTACTTGGCAAAGAGCGTTGGAATCAATCATGTTATTTGGGGAATTAAAAAGAACATTGATATAGGAAAAGGGGTACATTTGACCCGAGGACAACACGAGGGTTAAATACTTTTTAGATGAACAAAATGTACTTTTTCGTAGTCATGGTTAGGATTTTAAAGCACTTTCAAAATAAGAGAATAAGCACGAGCCTGTCACACGCCACGGCGGGCCGAAGCCAAGAGAGCGTGGGCCCTGAATGATCCGGCCTGGCTGCAAACCAAACAATACGAACATATGTTCCATGTTAAACACACACATTCAGGTTTATTGTTCAAATATAAAGACATTCTTTCTCTCTCACACACACACACACACACACACACACACACACACACACACATCTCTCTCTCTCTCTCTCTCTCACACACATTCTCTCTCTCTCTCTCTCTCTCCACACACATTCTCTCTCTCTCTCTCTCTCTCACACACATTCTCTCTCTCTCTCTCTCTCTCACACACATTCTCTCTCTCTCCTCCTCTCACACACATCTCTCTCCTCTCTCGCTCTCCACAACACATTCTCTCTCTCTCTCTCTCTCTCACACACATTCTCTCTCTCTCTCTCTCTCTCACACACATTCTCTCCTCTCCTCTCTTCTTATCCACCACACTCTTCTCTCTCTCCCTCTCTCTCTCTCACTCCATTCTCCTCTCTCTCTCTCCTCTCTACACACACATTCTCTCTCTCTCTCTCACACTTCTCTCTCTCTCACAACACAAACATTCTCTCTCCCTCTCTCTCTCTCTCACACACACCCATTCTCTCTCCTCTCTCTCTCTCTCACACACACATTCTCTCCTCTCCTCTCCCTCTCTCTCACACACCACATTTCTCTCTCCTCTCTCTCTCACACACACATTCTCTCTCTCTCTCTCTCTCACACACACATTCTCTCTCTCTCTCTCTCCACACACATCTCTCTCTCTCTCATCCCTCTCTCTCACACACCAATTCTCTCTCTCTCTCTCTCCCACACACATTTCTCTCTCTCTCTCTCTCCACACAACATTCTCTCTCTCCTCTCTCACACCACACATTCTCTCTTCACTCTCTCACACACACCATTCTCTCTCTCTCTCTCCAACACACCTTCTCCTTCTCTCTCTCTCACACACACATTCTCTCTCTCCTCTCTCCACCACACACATTCTCGTCTCTCTCTCTCACACACACACATTCTCTCTCTCTCTCACACACACATTCTCTCTCTCTCTCACACACACATTCTCTCTCTCTCTCACCAACACTCTCTCTCCCTCTCTCCACACACACATTCTCTTCTCTCTCAACCACACACGCATCTCTCTCTCTCCACACACACATTCTCTCTCTCTCACACACACATTCTCTCTCACACACCCTCTCTCCTCCACACACACATCTCTCTCTCTCCACACACACATTCTCTCTCTCTCACACACACATTCTCTCTCACACACACACACATTCTCTCTCACCACACACACACATTCCTCTTCACACACACACACACCATTCTCTCTCACACACACACACATTCTCTCTCCACACACACAATTCTCTCTCACACACACACATTCTCTTCACACACACACACATTCTCTCTCACCACAACACATTCTCTCTCACACACACACATTCTCTCTCCACACACACACATTCTCTCTCACACACACACACATTCTCTCTCACACACACACACACTTCTCTCTCACACACACACACATTCTCTCTCACACACACACACTCTCTCTCACACACACACCATTCTCTCTCACACACACACATTCTCTCCCCACACACACACTTCTCTCTCACCACACACCATCTCTCTCACACAACACACACATTCTCTCTCCACACACACACATTCCTCTCTCTCCACACACACACATTCTCTCTCACACACACACACATTCTCTCTCTCTCACACACACATTCTCTCTCTCTCTCACACACACATTCTCTCTCTCTCTCACACACACATTCTCTCTCTCTCTCACACACACATTCTCTCTCTCTCTCACACACACATTCTCTCTCTCTCTCACACACACATTCTCTCTCTCTCTCTCACACACACACATTCTCTCTCTCTCTCACACACACATTCTCTCTCTCTCTCACACACACATTCTCTCTCTCTCTCACACACACATTCTCTCTCTCTCACACACATCCTCTCTCTCTCTCTCACCACACACATTCTCTCTCTCTCTCACACACACATTCTCTCTCTCTCCTCTCCACACACACACATTCTCTCTCTCTCTCACACACACATTCTCTCTCTCTCTCACACACACACATTCTCTCTCTCTCTCCACACCACATTCTCTCTCTCTCTCACACACCATTCTCCTCTCTCTCCACACACACACATTCTCTCTCTCTCTCACACACACATCTCTCTCCTCTCCTCTCACACACACATTCTCTCTCTCTCTCTCTCAACACACATTCTCTCTCTCTCTCTCTCACACACACATTCTCTCTCTCTCTCTACACCACATTCTCTCTCTCTCTCACACACACATTCTCTCTCTTCTCTCACACAACACATTCTCTCTCTCTCTCACACACACATTCTCTCTCTCACACACACACCTTCTCTCTCTCACACACACACATCTCCTCTCACACACACACACATTCTCTCTCTATCACACACACACACATTCTCTCTCACACACACACACATTCTCTCTTCACACACACACATTCTCTCTCACACACACACATTCTCTCTCTCACACACATCATTCTCTCTCTCACACACACATTCTCTCTCCTCTCTCACACCACACATTCTCTCTCTCTCTCACACACACATTCTCTCTCTCTCTCACACCACCACATTCTCTCTCTCTCTCACACACACCATTCTCTCTTCTCTCTCACACACACACATTCTCTCTCTCTCTCACACACACATTCTCTCTCTCTCTCTCTCACACACACATTCTTCCTCTCCTCTCTCACACACACATTCTTCTCTCCTTCTCCTCTCACACACACATCTCTCTCTCTCCACACATTCTCTCTCTCTCTACACACACACATCTTCTTCTCTCACCACTTCTCTCTCTCACACACACATCCTCTCATCTCCTCACACACACTTTCTCTCTCTCTCTCACACACATCTCTCTCGCTCCTCACACACACATTCTCTCTCTCACACACACATACCACACAGTTTGTGGACACTTTCTGATTCCTAAAGCTAGAAATCTGAGGCAACGCTTGAATTTGCGGGCTCCCTCATAACAAGTCCGCTGAGCTACACGTACATTTACCTCGTACACAGGCTTCGTTGAGTTGACACATTAACAGGTAGACAGCAACTGGGAACAGTTCGACAAAAGAATCAGAACAATCAAAACTCAGTCCACTTCATTTTTTGTTTTTTTTAATAAGACAACTGAACAATACTCATCGCTGATGAAGACCGTTTGGACGTGGTTGAAAGCTCCACAAAAAGCTAGTAGGACCTAGCATGAAGGGTAGTGGGGGTTTCTAGGTTTAGGAAACTGTAGTACATTCTCACAAATATTAACTGAACTGTCCTGAATTGAAGAGAATACATTGAAATCAAAATGGCCTGCATTTCTTTCTTTTATCCACGCAGTGAAATATTATCCGTGAATGTGACAAAACTGCTCTGATCATAAAGGTCACGCCGGTTTCTTTTTATCACCGCTTCCCAAACTGCGGCAGGTGTCATGACTCTTGGATCCAATAAACGAGTTTTATTAGAACGCTACTGCCAAATATCCAATATGTGACCAATCATTGACAAGACAAGGTTAACAGTCCTAGCTTTTTGTGGAACAAATGCTGCTTCTGAATTAAATATCCACATATTTTCTACCAGTGAAAATCAGCCCTTGGTGTCCATGTGTCAAGACAGACTGTTTTGAGGGATTCTTCTGCGCTGCTGATGCACCGACACACTTCATCCAGTCACTCATGATTAGTGTATCAGTGAATAGTGTACCATTCTTCACATCTAAGACGTGAGGGCGACATTACGATCCTCTGTCAATCACCATCCACTGGTCAGTAGGGCTGCAACTAACGGTTGTATTCATTGTCGATGAATCTTGACGATTATTTGGTGATTAAGAGAGGTCGGAAAATCAAAAAAGTGTTGCTCAGGGTTTCCCAAAGCCTAAGATGACGTCCTCAAATGTCTTGTTTCGTCCACAATTTAAAAAGGTGTTCAGTTCACCGTAAAAGGTGTGTAGAAACTAGAAAATATTCACATTTAAGAAGCTGGAATCTGAGAACTTTTCACACAAAAAACATGGCAAACCGATTAATCGATTATGAAAATAGTTGGTGATTAATTAATTAATTTAAAAGTTGACTAATCGATTAACCGTTGCAGCTCTACTGCTGAGTCAGCGGGGATGAACAGTAACGGGAGAAGGTTTGTGGAGACGGTAGAGGAGACTGTGAATACTTCAATGGTCCGACTGTATATGGTGCTGCAAAAGAAATCGTCCCAACCCCACCCACCTCCAATTAAACACACTCCTTCCTCTCCATGTTACAAAAGACATTTATAAAACAACAAGCCATAGAGAGCAGCCACAAATATAAAGAGGACAGTTGGTTTCTACAGGCAACAGATCAAGACAACAGCAACAGGAGGGGTTTTTTCTTCTGCTGTACACTAAACCCTGGGCCGTATTATTATTATTATTATTATTATTATATTATGAACAGAAAGACGAGCCCTGGTGGTGGTGGTGGTGGAGCTGGATTGTTGTCATGGCAGCCAAAGAGTGACAAGCGCTCCCTTTATCTGGAGCGCTCCCATTCATCTGGAGCGCTCCAGATGAATGGGAGCGCTTGTCACTCTTTGAATGGAGCGCTCCAGATGAATGAAGCGCGCCCATTCTTCCCCGTTGTAGTGACTCAGTTTCACACAGTAGCCTTCTCTAACAAACACATTGCAGTCATTCAAACCTTCACTGTTCTCTAGTTTTATTTGAAAGACATATTAAAAAAACAAAAAAAAAAGGTTTAGAGAACATATACAAAATGACCGGGCAAAAACAAATAATAAAAAAGGCAATCTTTGTAGCTTCAGGTCAGTGTATAGATGCTACTGGATGCTTGCACTGCCCAATGCTGGACAAGACTGTCCACTTCACCTGGAAGTAGTCAACATGTGGTCTTACAGGTGGTTTCTCAAAGGCCCCTGTACACCACAGAGCATGTCACACTGGGCCAGATGGTCTGATGAAATCTTGGTTGACTGTCCAACATAGAAATCATATGTCTATGCTGTCCAATATCAGTTTAAAAGCAAAAGGAAAGCCATAAACATTTGAATTTCATAATCAACTGAAACCTAATTATGAAATTTAATCACTGCAGATTACTTCATGTTGAACATTTACATTTTTTACTTTCAAAACCTTCTGTCTGAGTGAATACACAGTTCCACATCAAAACAAATAACTTAAAGATCCAGGCTACCAAAGGATAATCAATCTGTCGAGTCACCCGACTACTACCCAACTATTTCAAATAGGTGGCTCTCAAAGTAAAATATTTCAAATGTTACAAATTCACTGACTGTTTTACCTTTAACATGATTATTCAGTAGTAACAGGTCTTCAGTTGACTCTAAAAGTCAAATGTTAGTGGCTTTTCTTTGCTTCCATACATGTCAGACTCATGTTGAATGGCTGTGTACCGCGTGGTAAATGCGTATGGCCGGTTGCCATTGGCCTGCGTATTCGGCATCATATTTTGCCCTTTTTCGAGCTGGAGTCCCATTTTGTCAATACGGTCCTAAATTTCAGCTACTGTAAGACATCTGACACAGGTGGTCTTGGTCTCCAAAGCTACAAATCAGCCACTGGTGGACCTGTCCCAGAGAGAACAGGGACCAGGGTTGGGGATTAATAACCAAAGACGTCCCCACGTTTCTGTCATAGTCTCTATTGTCTGGTACAGACCAACATCCCATCAGGGTAGAGGGGCCTTTGCTGAAGACCAATAACAGTATAACACAACGGTTGTAGCCTACTTGGAAAACATTGAAGACCTAGACTCAACGGACCCTGGGTTTTCAGAGCTGGACAGAATCTACAAATATCATCAAGCTGGCTGTTGTACTGATCTGCTACCTTCTACAGAGGGAAATATAGAAAGAGACACAGCAAAAGAAACAGAATATAAAACAGAGTTTTTTTTCTTTTTACAAGAGTCCTTTTGAGGGTTTCAACAACCCCTCTCATCTCCTTCACTCACATTCTTCTCTCTTGTTTCTGTGTGTGCAGGTGTATCACAGTCCATAGGTTAGCTTCCTACTGGTGTGTGTGTGTGTGTGTGTGTGTGTGTGTGTGTGTGTGTGTGTGTGTGTGTGTGTGTGTGTGTGTGTGTGTGTGTGTGTGTGTGTGTGTGTGTGTTTGTATGTGTGCCTACTTGTGCTCTTTAGTAGGCGCAAAGTAGAGCTCCATGGGTTTGTTGACCTTCCAGTACTTTTCGCTGACCAGCTCCAGGGAGAAGGAACCATTCAGCACCTGTGAACAGAGATAACCGTTGAATCGTCCGTGAGGCTTTGCGACTCTGACCCTGGTTAACTTTTTAATTAACCTCTCCCGCTGCTACACTATGTTATCCTTAGGTTTTTGTGGTTACATTCATCTGTAGCAGCAGAGTTGTTCTTCCTCTAAAGGAAAAGCAGACTGGAGGGAATAAAACTAATAAAATACAAGGCACATGCACTGACAAAACTTACAAATTAGAGCCCGGCCGATATACAGTATTTATATAGGCGGGCCAATATTAGCGGCCGATATTAGGCTTTTTTTAAATATTCTTCCATCAGAATAATTTATAATATATATATATATATATATATATATATATATATATATATATAAAATAAAAATGGAAGGTCAACCATGTTATGTTATGTTTGTCCACCAGAGGGCGCTCTACAACGTCCTTGTTGGTAACACTGATTTTTTTTTTTTAGTTAATGTGTTTGTGTTCAAGGGACTAAGTTTCATATCTTAAATTTGTATTTTTATACATTTTATTTATCAGAACTTTAATATATTTTGATGTACCTCTGTTCTGTTGTGACAATAAAACAAACTCATGCAAAACTAAAATAACTACAAATAACTAATGTTAGTAACTTGTTTCTGTCTTTATTTATTTATTTTTGTGACTTGACAAAAGCATATTGTCCTCACATGCAGGTACATTTATACAGTTCCTGTGATGCGGCTAGGCCACGGTGAGACGGGCGTGTGTACACTCACAGTGAACTGGTTTCCAGCAGTAGGGATGTAAATGGTGTACTGTTTCTCTGAAGCTGCCTCCACATTAACAGGACTGGCCTCCGTGTTTCTTCTCAGCTCCTCCAGAGCCAGCCTGACAGCCAGGTATTTAGACAGGTGATCTACTGTAGCGTTACCGGACGTCTTAATGTAACGAGGGACAAACTCCACACTGTAGACGCACACAAACATTCAAAACACGTGGAGAAGAAAAAAAAACAGGAGGTCAGTGAGTACACAGAAAACACATATGGTGGAGTTTAGGTGCTCAAGACTTATTTTTAATAGACATAGATAATGCTGTTTTAAGGTGTAATGTTGCTGGAAGGTCCTTGATTCTACTTATCTCACAAAAGTGCAGGCAAAACAATACACAACAAATGCAATTACAACACACAAAAGCTGACGAATGGCTCTTTTTTTTGTCGAAAAAAAAAAAAAAAAACATTGCAAAATTTGCTTTAAAATGTAGCTAGTATATTTTGTCTAGCACATCTGGTCTTACTAAGTTTAAACATGATACAAACAAAATACAAATTCAATCAAAATGTGGTGGTTGATGTTGATATTGTGTCGAGCTGCCACACATAAATAAATAAATAAATATATATATTTTTTTTTAGGATTATTTTGGGGGCTTTTCCCTTTATTTATGAGTGACAGCGGATAGAGCCGCTGCTCCTTCGCGTTTAAAGGAGCCAGTTGAGGTGGTTCGGGCATCTGGTAAGGATGCCTGCTGGGCGCCTCCCTAGGGAGGTGGTCCAGGCACGTCCAGCTGGGAGGAGACCTCGGGAAGACCCAGGACTAGGTGGAGGGATTACATCTCCACCCTGGCCTGGGAAGGCCTCGGGATCCCCTAGTTGGAGCTGGTTAATATGGTTCTGGAAAGGGAAGTTCGGGGTGCCGGAGGTGCTCCCCACGAGACCCAATATTGGATAAGCGGACAAAGATGGATGGAGCGGATAGACAGGAAAAGTGGGAGAGAGATGGGGGATGACACCCAGCAAAGGACTTCGGATTCGAAACCAGGCCACTGCAAAGGCCTCAGCCTACATGGGTGCACGCTTCAATTGGGTGAACTAGAGGTCGCACCTGGCACAAAAGATTCAAAGTATGGGAAACACTGCGAGATGTTCGTACGTGTGACATTACCTGTTGTGACCGTCATCCTTCTCCATCAGGGTGGGATGTGGCCTAAACACCAGTTCAATTTCACTGGCACCACCATCGATCACAGAGTCCGCGCCCCCGTTCTCCGCAGCGTTATCCATGTCTAGACCGCTGTCATCACTCGTCTTGGTGCGCTTAATGCTCGGACCTGCCTCCTGGGGGGAAAATGTTCAAAAACATGGTGTTTCTACAATATCCGAAACACACCAGGAGGAGAAGCATGCTTTCAAACATTAAAATTCAAGTATGCTTATATTCACAGCTGGGGAGGATGATGCATCTAAGCCACTGTTGGGTATGGTTTCAATGGCGCTGCGCTATGCTCAACAGGTCTCTTGAGAATGAGTCCCTGTGTCTCAGTGAGATTACATGTATGAACAAAAGGTAAAACATAAAAGAAAGAGCAATATTTTCAACCCTTCTGTTCCAAGTAATCCAGCAGTTTTACTGGCAGGTAAATGCGGACCTCCAGAGACCGATGCCGTTTGTCAGCATATACGTCAGTACAGACAGCTGGTTGACTATCGGCAAACTTTCCCTTAAGCTACCAGCTAATGCTAACGCTAGCTAGCTTGCTTGCTTGGTTGGTTGGCAGAACAAGACCTTTCAAGGTCCAAGGTTTTCCAAATAACTTTGATGAAGTGAAAACACAGTGAGAGGGTCAAAGTGTGAGATGAAAACATTGACAACACCCAAAAACAAGTTCAGGTCTATTCAAATGTACACAACGTCTTGGAAAGCCTCTGTCATGATTGACAGGTAGGTGTCTAGCCACGCCCCTAAATCATCCCCTGCTTTATCATGAGCAGAATTAGTAACAGGGACACAAAATGCTTTCATACTGTTACGATGTGTTAAACATCATAGATAGCAACATACCTGGTTGCTGTGGACCGAAGCGTTGCTACAGTGGGAGGAGTCTCCATTGTCCTCAGCTCCGCTACCATTCTCCACCGTGTGTCTCTTACCGCGCTGCAGTCTGACCGAAACAAATGCAAATTCAATTTATCAGAGCAGAACAAGTTTTTTGTTTTCATTTGCATCGTTTGTTGATAATACTGTTTACCTGGTCATGGCCTGTATTTCAGCCCCTCCTCTATGCTGTGGGACAGGGCTTGCTGGTTGTTGTGTTTGCTAATGCGAGCCAACACTCTCTCTTGGTGGGCTTCGTACTCGTCTCGGCTGGGGTAAATCTTGCCTGAGATGGAATAAATTAATAAGAAACTAAATGCTATAATATCTGTACACAGCATTTTGACTCACAGTTTTCAGTTAATCCAGATTGGATTGTTGTGTGTAGTGATTAAACCAACTTTAAAGGAACAAGCCGACTTATTGGAAGCGAATACATACTGTGAACTATCCTCAGAAGGCGAAGCATTGCTACTTGGGCAGAGTGATTATTACTCCAACTTCGAGAGTGATTATTACTCCAACTCTGAGCGTCCTCTCTGCTCCTCACCACGGGGCTTCTCAGGTGCTGCGAGCATATCACTCCGCCCAAGTGGCAGAAGTAGCAGTGCTTCGTCTTCTGAGAATAGTTCCCAGTATGCATACGGTTACAAAATGGCTGTGTCTCATGTGACCTTGTTGTTTGTACAAGCTGTTACTACACAAACCACAACATGTAAATAGGAACACGTTGGCGTTATTATGTCACTTATTGGGAGCTGTATGCTAGTTGGAGCCGGTTACCTGCAGGATCTGTGCTGAGCGAGGCTAGCGGTGGGTGTGTCAGACAGAGTTACGACCCGCACGGGGATGAGAAGGGTACGTATGGATTTATCTAACTCTGGGGGATACGGTGAATAAGCTACAGTCTCAATAAGTCACTTTGTTCCTTTAACCTTCTTGCAGTTACTTACTAATCAGAGCATCAAAATTAGGGTCTGGACGCAACGACCTCTTGGACACCAGCTTCTTACGACAGGTAGGACACTCTTTGTTACTGCAAAGACAGGGAGGACAGACATTTTACAACATTGAAATTCAGTTTGTATCGATTTTTTTGTTGTTCTTTTTACGGTAGGTTGATTGCTTAAGGTCCATTTTAAGAGATACATAAAAACAATGTGAACATAGGTTCCTTTAAATGATAATATATCAAACAAGTTTGTTTGTGCTCCAGTATATCACCATCAACTTATAACTGATTAATTTCCCAAATTGAATAAATAGTGACCAGATTTCTCCTGTCTGACTGTAGAGACCTTGTCTGACGCTCTCCCTTCCCTTAGAGTTCGCCATTACTCATTCTCTACAGCTCTGACATTCACATTACTGAATTAGCTGGTGTTCCCACCCTTAGATAAGATAATGAGAAATCTGAATGCCATTACAGGGACAAAAGAAGACTCTCCTGGTTTCTACTGCATGGTCAAACTTACCCGGATCTTAAAGCTGTGATGATACAATCAGCGCAGAAGCGATGCAGACATTCTTTGGTTGTCATTGTGTTCTTCAACATGTCCAGGCAGATAGGACACATGAGTTCACTGTGCAGGGACCTGGGCGACACTGCTATTTCCAGTCCATCTGTTATAGCCTCCTGTGCCAGTACGAAAAACAGATCAAGATGAAGGTTAGTACGCACAAAGATACAAAGATTTGTTGAAAAGTACAACACATCAAGTACAAGATAGAAGTACAAGTTACATCTCTGTTGATGCTTTTATTTAAAGTCCTAAAAATCTTATAACAAGAGTAACTGAAGAGTCATCATTTAAGATATTGCACACCTCAGTGGTCTATTTTCAGGAGCATAAAGGAACATAGGATCTTCCTTATTGTGTAGCAAGGATAATTATACCATCAACTGACAGGAAGGATTTTGTGCTTTAGGTATATGCATGGTGTTTCCTGCATAGAACAATTTTTGGCACCCCCGAAGAGGTTTTAGCCAGCTCGTTCACAGCCTGCTATATTTCACGCTCAGCCTCCAACTGGAGCTCCGACTGCAGGTTCAAGGTGGCAGCGAAGCGGATCTGGGGCTGATTTCGTGAATAGTAAATTGATAACCAATTATAAGCTCCTCACAGTAAATAGTAGTCCACTTCCTTCTTTTTGTTTCACACCTGATGTGAACCCCACAGGAGTACTCATGAACTGTCTTTGAGACCACCTTTTCAAGTGGACTTAGGCACGTATAGACCAACCGTGCTCAGGTTAAAAAAAAATAAAAAAACAGTGCCCACACTGATCAAACGAACTGGATTCGGATCCGGGCCCAGGTACCTGATGTGAAAGCCCCCTTACTAAATTATAGTCAATCATATTTTGAATTTTCTATTTGCCTCCTGAATTTTGTATTTCCCTTCATTAAAATAGAGACCACCATAAATTGGTGCATAAAATCAGACTGCAGGAAATTAAGTGTTTGACACCACAGATTTCCAGGGGGAGGACCCACAGACCCCCCCGCTTAACAAATGCCCCCCCCCCGAAGGCCCAATCTGGGCCAGGACAAACCCTGTTTATTCATAAAAAAGCCAAATGATTTGGATAAGACACTTGAATGAAATGATATACTATGAATTGTTACCTGTGGAGTTCTCTGTAGCTCATACAGACTCAGTTCCCAGGTCTTACTGAGGGGTTGAACCCCGTTGGTCTGAACTGTCTGAGTCATCACTGCAACACTGAAACACACAAAAACAAAATTAAGATTTTCTTAGAAATCTAGGATGTAATTAGGGATGTAACGACCACAGGTGTAAAAGTAATCCACGATAGAAATGTCGACGATAACAAATTCATTTTAAAGTTCATTTAAAATATCATTATCATCAGAGTGGAGTATGATGGTTTGGAAACCGTGTGTTTAATCCTTGCCAGACTCCAACGTGCGTTTCCTGAAGTTGGAATCATGGCGGAAGGAGGAGACAACAGCGCGCAGGACATTTGTCAGCCCTCTAAGAGGACTAAGTCTGAAGCACGGGCATATTTTGGTTATTATAAGAATGCCAAAGGACAGTTGATTGAAGAAGGTTATCCGGTCTGCAGAACGTACAGGGAGAAAATTGCTGCACTACCAAAAAAACTTTTGCTAATTTTTACTTCTGTCTTCGCTTATAGATAATTTCAATTAATTTCCTTTGGGCATTTCATAGGGCAAGAAGCTTAGAACAGAACTATACAGGTGCTTGCATGACAATGTATCAAGCATGTATTCTATAAAAAAGACAAAGAAGAGCACAGCCTGGTGTAACAATTCAACCCATTTCTACAGCTGGTGACAGTAGGTAATTACCCTAGATGTAATCCGTGCATTAGGGGTGTGCGATATGATGACATCAGATAGCGAACTGCCAATATGTCTCCTAATCTGCCTTTATAGTGAGCTTGTTTGTGGTGTCAGTGCACATTATATCATTTGCAATTCTATGGCTCCAGTGTTTCCCTACACACAACGGCGCAGTGCAGCTGCTTAATGATTAGCTCCGCGGCTAAATCTCCCCAAAAAGGTAATAAACCTCTCTCTCTCTCACTTTCTCAATTTAAGCGGCCAGAGTCTGGGACGAGCGAGGATTATAGATCCCACACCCCCAGACATTACCACTGTTTAGCGGTCGGTTATTGGTTGTTTGAAACCTTGTTTCACCCAGTGTGGGGCTTAGCATTCAGTCACACTCATCACACTCGATCGGTACAGCGATTCAGTGCAAGGTTGTGCGGCAGTGGGAGTGTTGCTTAAATAGTCCATTTGTGTGACGTCCTGTTGCTTTTTAAACCCCCAACGTAGCACAAGTAGACTTTATATATTTCACAATTAATCTCAGATCTCAATATTTCCGATCGCACATGAAGGCAGCTTCAGTTCTTGCAAGAGCACAATTTGAATTTGCTCAGCGAGTCACTCTGGCATCGAGTAATGCTGCTACCCTTGTAGCCGAGCTGCACCAATCACATTGGAGTATCCCATATAGCTGGGCCAGAGGCGAGCTAAGCAAAGGACGACGTTTAATCTCCCAGTTAATCTTTCAGATTTGGGTCTGGATTTCCAGGCTAGCGCAGAGCGACCTCAGGTTTGCATTTCTCCAAAGTCTGTGTCAACTTTTGCTGCAGGCCGCTGTGTCTTTTGCGCCCACCCGTTGCCGCAACCTATAAACTAGGGCGGCAAAATACACACAGAGCAGAGAAGAGACAGATAAAGTAAAGATAACGTCAGTAACCTACCGGTTATAAGCAGACTTGGTATGTAATGACATACTATTGTTCTGTGTTTTTAGCTGAGCTAGACCTGAGAATATTCTGTTAAAAATCCTGTTTTTAAATAAGGAAATTAGTTTGGTTGCAATATTCAGTAACAAGTCTTAAAAACCCATGTGAAAAATAATCGTGATAAGATCATGGATCATCATCCTGCCTGTAAAAAAAAAAAAAAAAAAAAAAAAAACATTTCGCAATAGCACCCACCCCTACATTGCATTAAATGACATTATATTGCAATTGTCAATCTTTCATAAAACACATATTTGTTAATTAATTGTGAAAAAAGAAATACGACCTCACCAGAGGAAATGTTCTTGCAGCTACTAACATGTATAGGGGGCTACTTTCCCATCTGGCTAGCTACTCAAATATGTTGGGTCCCGGTTAAATGTTTTACTATTACACTGGACTACATTAAACATCTGTTTCTGTTATTGTGTCTACCCTCTATAGGGTATTTTGAGTTTATTTCTAAAAGTAAAGAAATGCCAAGAAACAGCAATATTTGAAAGCCATCAAAAAGGGAATTGTGCTAACTTTTATTAAAGACAATACTCTGTGAATTTTACAGAAAAATGTGGCTGATTAAAAACTTAGATTTACAGCTTTATACACCTCAATGTAAAATCCCTGCAATACAATTTCAAGGCAATCAAGGTTTCAATCGACAAAGGAAGAGCTAAAGAAGTGAATTTTCCAAATAATACAGCCAGAGTGAGGACAAATAGGACCAGCGTCCGCCTTGAATAATCCAAATATCTCAATTTAGGTCAATTGACAATTCCAGTAATTGTTTTTTCCTCTTTGTCAATGTGACCTTTGGGGTGGTGCATAGCTGGAATTTATGACCAAAATATCTCCAAGTCAACCAGGGGAAACCTGAAATAAGTGTTGGGCCTGAAGGGCTGTGTGTTACATGTGCTACATTCCTACCGAACAGCATTTAGAAAGAAAAACAAATTTAGATAAGCCAAGACACCTGGATGCCAGAATTTCAAATCTACTCTCAGATTGCTATAGTTGTATGGCCATTTTATATATATATATATATATATAATATATATATATATATATATATATATATATACACACACATACATATATACATACACATACATACACATACATACACACAGTATATATATACACATATATATATATACACACATATATATATAATATATATATATATATATATATATATATATATATATATATATATGACAGACAAGAAGGAAAATATAATTTTGAAGGGCAAACTGATGTTTCTTTTAAAATAAGCTTAAAATGTCAACAAAAAACAACAGACATGAGCGTTGTAACGTCTTGACGTTAGCGTATATCTCCTTTGTAACGTTAACGTAACCGCAATCGGCAATTCATGTCAATAAAACAACCCGATGCGTTACACGTACTGACTAACGTTAGATGCATCTTCTCTACGGTGGTTAGCAGTAGTACCGTTAGTTAGTTTTGCTAGCTAGCTAGCTAGCGCAACACATGGAGTAGCTAACGTTATACATTGACATTTCATTCAGTTCGTTAGCTATATCAGTTACAGTTAAACCTCGCGAGCTATTTCAGTTACAGTTAAACCTCGCGCACAGATTTCATATAAAATCTGTGACTCGGCTAACTAGCTAATGCTAACTAGCTCCCAGAGAAGCTAGCTATTCTTCGTAACGCTAACAGAGGAAAAATAAGCTGAAGGTATAGCACGCATGTAGCCGACAGCAGACAAAGACTGCACGGGCGTGCTAAACAGTTTACCCGTGTAATGTTAATGTAACCATTACAGCTAATGATACAAATGCTGATATCTAACGTTAAATTATTGCGAGAAAGTCGTAAATGTGTTGTCGCTGTGACAAGAGGGAAAAACAACAACAGAAAAGGAGCCGACGCACCAATCCTTTCAGGTGAGCTATATGCTTTCTTTTAACCGTATTTTCTACGCTTAAACAGTTGCAAGCTCCTATGCGAACAGTCATTGACACACAAATACAGACATTAAAACGATATATGCCAAGCTTACATAAAATATGATTGCTTCTGTACTTACATTTTCAGTTGTGGGTACGAGCTTACGAGCGGATCCAGTCAGCGCGTTTATGCGAAGGCAATATGGCGGATGTGCAAGAAGCAATGCAGTCTGGGAAATTGAGGCACTATGCCAACGGGGCCCGGGATTCCGAGGGATGGATGTGCATGATGAAAACAAAGGCCAGCCTATGTTTGTGCTCTTCCATTCTCCAACATCCTTCCACCTAAAATTACATTACTTAAGAAGAAAAAAAAAATGGCACTGAATCCAAGCCACTTAAATCACTTTCTGAAAGCAGGTTAAAATATAACCCTGAACATCCTACATAGTAAACACGGTTTTGATTTGGCAAGAGAAAAGACACAAAACATGGACTGTGAATATTAACAGTTATGTGCAAACACAGCAATAAATCCTGATGTACAGCCTAAATTCTGAAGGGCAATGATATGCATAAGAAGACGTTTTTTGAAACTGAAATGAACTAATCTAATACTAATGTTTTGCTGTATAGTATTTGTTTTGCTGTAGAGTATGTGTTTTGCTGTTTTAAATATATGAATACCCTGTGCGGCTTCCTTGAGTGCCGAGAAAGGCGCCTTTAAATAAAATGTCTTTTTTATAATTAATCATAAATAAGGGACGGTAGAGAGGAAGCTGAGATTAGCCGGGCTATTTTACATGTTGTGGTGCTGAATGTTAACCTACAGTCCATCCTTAAACCTGGGTCTGTAACCCTACTTAAAAAAATTAAACTAAATAAATAAATAAAAACTGAATTTGAAAACAACATCCCAAAACAACTGTAACTGAAACAAATAATAAAAACAAATGTTAAAAAAAATATATATATATATTTAGGTCTATTAAACCGCGTTAAGCTTTTTAGTGTAGTGCAGAGCAAAGATTAATTACTTAGTTTTCAGCTGTTAAACTAATTGCCAACTATTTTGATAATTGCTTAATCGGTTTGAGTCAATTTGTATAATAAAAAAGTTGTAAAAAAGAAATCTCTGATTCCTGCTTTTTAAATGTGAACTTTAGTTCTAGTTTCTTCACTCTTCTGTGACAATAAACTGAATATCTGAGTTGTCTTGGGCTTTGGGGGAAACAATTATCGAAATTTTTCACCCTTTTCTGACATTTTATAAACCGAACAACTAATCGATTAATGAAGAAAATGAGATTCTACACAATGGAAATAATCGCTATAGTTGTAGTGTGCGCGTGCATGGTGTATGCGCGTGAGCGAGACCTGAAGGCGTAGCCAGGGGGTGGAGGAAGGAGGGCAGAAGGAGAGTAGTGGGGAGGGGAGCGGAGGTAAGGGGAGGGGAAGTGTAGTCGGTCCATGTCATGAATGAACCATGTTCGGTAACGGAGGCTTAGCTCTCCCGGTTTGCTCCTTTCTCCTACTACATCTCCCGGTTCTCCCGCTAACGAACAACTGGCCCGTTAAGGTAAATAGCTCGCGAGATAGCCGTTTTTTTCCCACCTCTCTAAGCTGTAACGTTAGCCGTTTGCAAAACGGTTAAAAGTTATGAAGGGGTATGCTTGGGTTAGTTCGCTCCAATGAAGACTAGTTAAGTTACTCGTTAGTCTGTCACTGTGATTCTGTCGTGCCTATCGTCATGGCGATGTCGAACGTTAGTTTTCAACGTAAATTCATCGAGCACTCAATTCAAATCGGCTAAGATTTAGTTGTCACCATAGCAACGGCATTGTCTGAATTTAGTTACAGACTCCGGAGTGGTTCTGGCTTCGAAAAGCAAACCAAACCAAAGTGTAATAGCGCATGTGAAGGTAGGCTGGCTAAGTGTTACCAAATGCGGGAATGTCACTGTTCCCTTCGGCGAACCTCCTACAAAAAAACTTGAAAGTGTCTCTTTGATTAACGCTAGTTGGATGCTTGTTGCATCAAGCAACGGACGCTAACGACCTATAAAACTGCTGTGTTTACATTAGCGTTAGGCAGCAGGGAAATTACATAAATGGTGTAATTAGTTTTATTTAGGCCTGTCATACAGTTTTACCCCAATTCACTTATTGCCTGTGGTAGTAGTAGCTAAACACAGCAACACCTCATCCGTTGCATGTAACAGCAAGCACGTGTTTTATAATTCAGACTGATGGTTGCAGAGATTAATCGATTAGTTGTCAACTTTTAAATGAATCGTTATTCCTGTCACTCAGTGTAAACTCTTGATTGTCAGAAGAAAAAAAAATTCCTTACTCTACTTGTGAAGGTCTAGGGCTGCAACTAACACTTATTTTCATTGTCAATCAATCAGTTGAATATTTTATTGATTAATCCATTAGTTGTTTGGTCTATAAAATGTCAGAAAATGGTGCAACATGTGGATCAGTGTTTCCCAAAAAGCCCAAGAAGACGCCCTCAAGTGTCATGTTCTGTCCACAACTCACAGATATTCACTTCACTGTAACAGAGGAGAGAAGAAACGAATGAATGAGAGATGGAATCAAAGAATTTTTACTTTTGTCTTAAAAAATTACTCAAACTGACTAATCGATCATCAAAATAGTTGGCGATTAATTTAAAAGTTGACAACTAATTGATTAATCTTTGCAGCTCTAATAAGGTCCACTAGTTAATTGGACATTTGGGTAATATAGTAACTAAGTTACATCAAACATTAACTCACTGAGATACTGCTTATTACAATATATTTGGATGCATTGAGGAAAGATGAGGAGCAGTTTTGTCAGCAATCATAACCAGTAGTTGATAGTTTTGTTAGCAATCATAACCAGTAGTTGATAGTTTTGTCAGCAATCATAACCAGTAGTTGATAGTTTTGTCAGCAATCATAACCAGTAGTTGATAGTTTTGTCAGCAATCATAACCAGTAGTTGATAGTTTTGTCAGCAATCATAACCAGTAGTTGATAGTTTTGTTAGCAATCATAACCAGTAGTTGATAGTTTTGTTAGCAATCATAACCAGTAGTTGATAGTTTTGTTAGCAATCATAACCAGTAGTTGATAGTTTTGTCAGCAATAATAACCAGTAGTTGATAGTTTTGTCAGCAATCATAACCAGTAGTTGATAGTTTTGTTAGCAATCATAACCAGTAGTTGATAGTTTTGTTAGCAATCATAACCAGTAGTTGATAGTTTTGTCAGCAATCATAACCAGTAGTTGATAGTTTTGTCAGCAATCATAACCAGTAGTTGATAGTTTTGTTAGCAATCATAACCAGTAGTTGATAGTTTTGTTAGCAATCATAACCAGTAGTTGATAGTTTTGTTAGCAATCATAACCAGTAGTTGATAGTTTTGTTAGCAATCATAACCAGTAGTTGATAGTTTTGTTAGCAATCATAACCAGTAGTTGATAGTTTTGTTAGCAATCATAACCAGTAGTTGATAGTTTTGTTAGCAATCATAACCAGTAGTTGATAGTTTTGTTAGCAATCATAACCAGTAGTTGATAGTTTGTTAGCAATCATAACCAGTAGTTGATAGTTTTGTTAGCAATCATAACCAGTAGTTGATAGTTTTGTCAGCAATCATAACCAGTAGTTGATAGTTTTGTCAGCAATCATAACCAGTAGTTGATAGTTTTGTTAGCAATCATAACCAGTAGTTGATAGTTTTGTTAGCAATCATAACCAGTAGTTGATAGTTTGTCAGCAATCATAACCAGTAGTTGATAGTTTTGTCAGCAATCATAACCAGTAGTTGATAGTTTTGTTAGCAATCATAACCAGTAGTTGATAGTTTTGTTAGCAATCATAACCAGTAGTTGATAGTTTGTTAGCAATCATAACCAGTAGTTGATAGTTTTGTTAGCAATCATAACCAGTAGTTGATAGTTTTGTTAGCAATCATAACCAGTAGTTGATAGTTTTGTTAGCAATCATAACCAGTAGTTGATAGTTTTGTTAGCAATCATAACCAGTAGTTGATAGTTTTGTTAGCAATCATAACCAGTAGTTGATAGTTTTGTTAGCAATCATAACCAAGGATTATTTTCCAGTGATTGTTTTGCTTCACATGCAGTACTTTGCTGTTTTGTTGATTTTATCCTTGCTTATCCTCCCTTAAGGAAAATCTCAAAACTTAGAAATATAGTTTCAAGAAATGATTTGGAGCTTATCATTCATGCCTTTGTGTCTTCGCGGTTAGACTATTGTAATAGTTTATTTTTATGCTTAAACCAAAAGGAGCTCTCTCGACTGCAACTAGTACAAAACTCTGCAGCCAGAATTTTAACACGTACTAACAGGAGGTCTCACATATCCCCAATCCGAAAAGAACTTCATTGGCTACCAGTGTCTTATAGGATACATTTTAAAATGTTGGTTCTAGTTTTCAGAGCTTTACATGGCCAGGCTCCCCTCTATATTAGTGACCTGATTCAGCGGTATACCCCTGTGCGTGCTCTGAGGTCTGTGGATCAGAACCTGCTGACGGTTCC
The DNA here is from genome assembly GCF_008692095.1 of Etheostoma spectabile. NCBI lineage: Eukaryota > Metazoa > Chordata > Actinopteri > Perciformes > Percidae > Etheostoma > Etheostoma spectabile. The sequence goes on from NC_045744.1 coordinate 22,854,508, forward strand.
ACGCACTCGCTACCGCACTAGAGGGGACCGATGTTTTCAGGCTGTTGCCCCCAGGTTGTGGAATGACCTTCCACCGTCTCTATGCGCTCTTCTGATTCTGTTGATGCCTTCAAATGCAGACTAAAGACACATTTATTTGTTCAGGCTTTCAATTAGTTACTTGTGGGTTGATATGATCATGTACTGTCTTTTATTGTGCTTTTAATGTGTGTATTTTATGATATTAATGTTTTTGTTGTTGTGAAGCACTTTGTGGCCTTATACCTGTGAAAGGTGCTATATAAATAAACTTTTACTTACTTACTTACTAAAGGCAATATTTTCAACTAAACCAACTTTTGTTGTGTGAATAATGCGGTGGCCAATCACGTAACCTGCGATCAGACGTGTCCGTCAGTTTTGAGGCGGCGTAAGAGTCCCATACAGGAAACAGGAAACATCTCTGCCTCTATTGCTGCCACAAGTTTAAAAAAAAAAAAAAAACTGTTAGGGTAAAAAATGAAACACAAGCACTGAATTGTCTGGGAGTTTGCGTGAAAACTGAATGTTTCCTGTAACAACAAAACACAGTCCCTTCTTTTTTCTTTCTCTCTTTTTCCGTGAAATGAAGCTGCCTTCAAGTGCGTTCGGAAATGTCAAGATGACGCGAAAACAGCCATTGTGAAATGTAAAGACTTGTGCTACATTTGGGGAAGGGCCCTGTGTGGGGGGGGGGGCTTAAAGAACAGAACATGACGTCCCACAAACGGGCCGTTTCAGTGACACTCCCACCCTTGCCGCACTTAGGAATGTAACGATTACCGGTGTAGCGTAAACCACGATAAAAATGTTAACGATAACAATTACCGTTTTCATTTAAAATATCATTATGATCACGGTGGATTACCACGGTGTGGAAACCGTGTGTCTAATCCTTCCCTAGTTACTTTTGTAATTTGTTGTTGTTATAGTGGCTATTTATTTTAAATGCATAATGCACTTTTGTCTCATTTATTCAAGCTTTACTTCAAAGTGTTCATGTGTACAGATTTAATGAGAAAATTTGATGATGAAAAAAAACGAGGATATAATTGGTGGTGTTTCTCTTACATGCTGAAGCCTTGTTCCTTTTGATAAGGTTTTGCCTATATTTTTGTAAAATGATAAACACTGTTACACTTTTTGAAACTATTTCAGCTTGTGTAGGCCTATTAGTGCTTTCTGAACATATTGAACACACTTTCAAAAATACCAAAAAACGTGATAATTTTGGTCACGTTAACCGTGAGGTTAAATTTACACCGTTACATCCCTACACGCAACCCTGCAGTAAATTGCTAGATCGCTTTTTCTGGTCTTAACGTGCCCTAAGGAAGCAAAATGTGACCCTAGTCTCGTAGATTAGAGCAGGGGTTCCCAAAACTTTCAGCCCACGACCCCCAAAGTAACGGTGCAAGAGACTTGCAACCCCCCCACTATAAACGTACATAAACAATGCGTGCGCACACTATAGGCGTGAAAATCAAAAGAGCTGTTCCCTTTTTTATTTATTTGCTTGGTTTTATTTTAAATTTAGCTACTAGTTTTATCTTTTGTTAAAATCATGGCTAACATATGCCATTTCTAATCGTTTTTAAATTTTTATTTTATTTCTGGATATCAACTTGCGCCCCCCCTCTCTGGCTCGCGACCCCCCCTGTGGGTCCCGACCCCCACTTTGGGAATCACTGGATTAGAGGATAGACAACATCTCTGCTTTGACATCACTGACCGGCCATTTGGCTCCAGTCTTCTTTGTGGGCTAAATGACCAGCGAGCTGACAAACAGACTAGCTGATTGATCTTCTGCCTGACCAAAAGGCAAAAACAGTCCGACTGTTCAACTGAGTAAAGAAGCCAACATGGGGACAGGCAACAGCCAGTCAGCCTATCAGGGTGTCTTGGGGTCTCATGGTTGAAACTCTAAACAGATGCATTACCAGAGGCTGTGCAACAACAACAAAAATTGCTTGCAGATACTTTTTTCTTAGTAGCACTCACAGTTCTTCTTCTAAACCATAAACACTGCTTGGGTTTCTATGCACGTGAATGGAGAGAACAAAAAATGCCCCAGAGATGGCAGATGAAATGCCCCATATTTGTCTGGTTAACACTGCGTTTATCATTCAGTCTGTTTAGTCTTGCCAACTGAAGAAAAAACCCACGCTGTGAGTTTAAAAGAGGTCTGGGTTTTCTGGATGTGAAGCTGAGCTTTGTGGATGGAGCTGACTGCACATACAATGGATGGCAACAGTAAAAAAGGAAAGTTGTGTAGTGCACACAACAACTGGCATGACATCTAAAAATCCATTTGTTGGCAAAGGCTATTGAAAGATATTATCTAAAGCAGTCTTTGCACATTATTACACCCAAACGTAATGCAGCATAGCAACAGTGAGGTAATGCAATTTGTTTAAAGGTTTGAATTTATTGTGCTAACATCTCTCAGGTTGAAAAAGCAGTCATTCATTTTCCTATCAAGACGTGAAGAGATGACTTCATTGAGGCAACATTTACTAGGTGTTGGTTTAAAAATCTTTTGCCCCTTTTACGTCTCGCGTCCACGCTACTCCGGCGTTTCCGAGCCCCTGAAGCTGCTGAACACGTTTTTGTTTTGAAAACTCCGGGGTTGCTTTGTAGTCTGGACGGTCACCTTGCTATTGTCAAACACTTTTCTGCAAAGTTGTACTTGGTTGAGATAAAATAGTTTCTATTTGACTGTTGTGCAGGGTCACAATTACAGCTAAGCTCACATGTGCTATCTAACCACAGCAGTGCAGTGGGCGTCAGTTAAAACATTTAGCTGGTTCGGTAAGGTTACTTTAGCTACTGGATTAAAGGGTCTCCTTTGCATTATTTAGGTTTTTAAGTCTATTTTTCTCAGCAAGAGGGAAGCTTTTCAAATATAAAAAGTCCAGAAATCAAAATTCAAAGTAGAATGAGTCATAAGCGAACTTGTTTGCAGTTTGAGGTCTTTTTTTTTTACAACGGTGGCCTATGGCGAAAATCCTTTGTGGGCCGGAGGGGGGATTTTTTTGTGCAATAACGCAAGTGGCCACAGGAAATAATAGTCAGAAAGGCTGAGCGCTGTTCCTGGGTGGCTGGTTCACACAGTAAATGTGTTTCATTTTCATGTGTATGCGTCTGTGGATGTGGTGTGTGTGTCTGCCAGGACAGAAGTGAAGGGAGGGTGGAGCAGCGTAACATCCATCTACAATCACACGGCTTTGGAAGTCAGAATGTCAAACAGACAAGCAGCAAGGTAGGCTACTTCAATCTCACACACACACACACACACACACACACACACAACACACACACACACACACACACGTTTCTATCTGTATGTGTAATGTAAATGTAACTTGCATCTGACTGTATTATGTGAGCCATTTTAACCACACCACCCACGCATTTTTCCTAGTATTTCATTTATATTTATATTCTGTGCTTTGTGACTGATTTTGCTGCTGTAACACTGGAATTTCCCATTTTTCTTGGGATCAATAAACATCTATCTATCTATCTATCTATCTATCTATCTATCTATCTATCTATCTATCTATCTATCTATCTATCTATCTATCTATCTATCTATCTATCTATCTATCTATCTATCTATCTATCATACACACAGCTCTGCTGTTCTCTTAACCCTTGTGTTGTCCTCGGGTCAAATTGACCCGTTTCAAAGTGTTTTTATATCAGAAATATGGATTTCTTTCAACCGAATTGCCCAAAAATGACGTGGATAATTCTATACAACATTACTGTCATTGATTTTTTTTTGGGCACATCTACCTATCTGAGATCCACTCAACAACCTCTAATCTTAACTATTGGTCAAAATAATTCATAATTCAGCCTTTTTTAACTAAAAACGTATGTATAATTTCACATAAATGAGGTTTGTTGACCATGAATTCCAAGAATAGGAATAATAAAACCTATTATTAAACCGGCTCAGGTTTTAGAAAAAGCGCCAAGAGCTGGAAAAAGTGAGAAAAAATCAGAAAAAGTGACAAAAACCTCGGAAAAGCCCCAAAAAATATTCATGTTCAATTTTGACCTGGAAGGACAAGTTCGTGGTTAACGGGAAGACAACACGAGGGTTAAACAGATACGCTAGAATGACCCAGACACAGCAGCACACGGGTATAAATCCTCACAACGGGGTAGGCCACGCAGTAGGCTCTGCGTACAGCCTACGTACTACAATAAATCCGCCTTAACTCTGCATTCTAGTAGTGCAGTGCTCTAGTGGGTAAACCCTTTATTATGAGCTCTTTTTAAGATATGATGTGCCTGACCTTTAAGTGCTTTGTTGGTGAGGAGAGGGATTTTAAATGGAATCCTTGATTTTACAAGGACCCAGTGCAGGGAAGGTAATACATGAGAAATATGATATTTTCCAAGTTTTTCTCAGTACACTTGCCAGAACACTGTCAGTACGCTGGAGAGGTTTTTAAACCGCTGGGTTTAAAAACCCAATTTTCTGATTCAACTCAATCTTCATTTGAATGATCCAAAATCGAGTCATACAAACCTGATATCAATCTTTCAAGCGGCTCTGTTTTAAAGCTAGCGTTAACATATTGGTATCCCATTAACCTATGATCTAAGAAATCCATGTTGTGCTAAATAACGCTCCTAAGTTAAGCTTGATTCATGCTTCTGCGGAGTCTCCTCGTAGAGCTTTTGCCGCAGCCTATGTAAGTGGCCGGATTTTTATACTTGTGCGTTGGTGTGTGCGTCAAGCCAGCATGTGTGTGTGTGTAGGGAGTGGGTGATAGAGCAAGGGGAAAAAGTGAGAGAGTGGCGACGATTAGCTTTGGGACAAGTAGCGACTCTAGAGTAATAGGGAGAGAAACAAAGGGTCTTGTCTGTGCTTTCTGACCGTAGTGGGAAATCTGTAGCAGAAAAGTTAACCTTCTCCTTGTTTTTGTGTTGTTTATGGAGAAGGAGAACCAGCAAATGAGTGAAATGGGAAAAAAAAGCAACGCTATCAAGCCACGGCTAGGCGACGTACGATGCCGCAATGTGTAGTTACATTTTTCGAGAGGTGCAAATCAGGGGCGAATTTAGTCATTTTGAGGCCTAAGGCAAACACAGGCATTGGGCCCTCCACAAACCTTGTTCTCCCCATTTTCAGTCCTTATTTATCTGAGAAAGACGTGCTCTCTGTCTGACAGCAGAGTGCTGGATCATCTTCCATTATAACACATTGATTAGGGTGACTGCTACTCACAGGGTCTAGTTGCTGAGTATTATGTGTGTCATTGGTGAAAAGTAAGACAACAAATCGTAACCATAAGTTTATGAGGCGTTTTAGGGGGCCCTTGGCAGCTTGGGGCCTAAGGCAATTGCCTACCTTTGCCTAATGGTAAGTCCGCCTCTGGTGCAAATCACGCTACGGCGTAGGTTTGAGTCTCCACGTACCTGCGTATGTAGATTTTACGCAGAAGTAAAAATCAATCTTTAGGCTCATTTGGCAAACTGCCATGGTCATTTTCACAGATGTATGGCTTTAGTATACCGTCTCTGCATCACACCCTCTGCAATAAAGAAAGCCTCCTTTCCGTCTCTTTGTAACTGCTTTGGGGTCAATTCTCAATGACAAGATGAATATCTTTAAAATGCACCAGGTTAAAGGGATTTCTTTGGTACAATTTCCAGCATTAGGTCTCTGAAAATCTCTTTCATGTCCAAGCTATATTGGTAAAGCAACTGAAATGTCCCAGATCAAAACGATAATTAACCAAAACCAAAAATCTAATTTGAATCGGGACCTTGTGAATTGAAATCAAATTGATTCAGGAAATCAGTGGCGATACCCAGCCCTTCTTATTGGAGCAACACCTCTCTAGTGAAAATAGGTTTTGATTTTTTTGACCGTTTTATTATCTTTTCCCCCAGGAGGAGCTGTTTCAGTGGTGGGGAGAGTGGTCCAGTTGGTCCTCTTGTTCCAGGAGCTGTGGAGGAGGAGTAAGGAGTCAGGAGAGACACTGTCTCATACAGAGGTACTGTGTTCAAAAAACTATATGGTTGCATACACACATACAGTGGGTTCATGATTATAGGAACCCCTGCTTAAGTTGACTAAAAAGAGGAATAAAAAAAGCATCTTTTGGAAATTGATCTTAAAACCTTAACTAAAAAATGAGGAAAAATCCAACCTTTTAAGGACACCAATTTTCTTTGTGAATGAGTAATGTATCGTAAATAAATAAATGTTCTTCCTTAAAATACAGGGGTCATAAGTATACATACCCCTATGTTAAATTCCCATAGAGGCAGGCAGATTTTATTATAAAGGCCAGTTATTTCCTGGATTCAGGATATTATGCATCCTGATAAAGTTCCCTTGGCCTTTAGAATTAAAATAGCCCACATCCTCACATACTCTTCACCATGCTTAGAGATAGGCATGGGATACTTTCTATAAAATCATCTCTCAATGCAAATCAAACCAGGTATTAGTCTAACTGAAATAAAACCATGCCTATCTCTAAGCATGGTGAAGAGTATGGATGATGTGGGGCTATTTAATTCTAAAGGCCAAGGGAACTTTATCAGGATGCATAATATCCTGAATCCAGGAAATAACTGGCCTTTAATAATAAAAATCTGCCTGCCTCTATGGGAATTTAACATAGGGGTATGTATACTTATGACCCCTGTATTTTAAATAAGAACATTTATTTATTTACAATACGTTATTCATTCACAAAGAAAATTGGTGTCCTTAAAGGTTGGATTTTACCTCATTTTTTAATTTAGGTATTAAAATAAATTTCCAAAACATGATTTTTTTATTCCTCTTTTTAGTCAACTTAAGCATGTGTATGTAAACTTTTGAGCACCACTGTAAGGAATGTCTGTCAACCGAGATTAACGCCACTGTGCCCCCACTGTTGGCCTTTGTCCCCCACCTCCCCCTTTTTTTCTTCTGTCTTTCTTATTCTACTTCTCATTTTCTTCTCTCATGTCTGTCCCTTTCAATTTTTTTCATACCCTTTTTCCCTCAACTCCAATTCTTTCTTCTCCTCTTCTTCCTCCCTGGCCTGTGCACCTCCTCCCCATATCCCCTGGTTTTTTCCCTCCCTCCTCTTCCACTCCTGCGCTACCTTCGTCACCTTCTACCAATTAGATGTGACACTCTCACACAGTGACCTCCCGCTCACCTCTTTCCGCCGTCTCTCCTGCTTTACCGTCTAAACAGTGTAGCAGGATGGGCTGAAGAAAGAGAGACGCAGATAGACAGACAGAGGAGTTGTATGCGGGGGTGCAGTTAACAGGGTAATGAAAGACAGATGCATGAACTCCATGCTGGACTCCTGTAGGTCCTTCCCAACACACACACAGAATTAGGATCATGTTAACCATAAACTATAGCACTCTGAGACAGATTTTTCTTGGTGCATCTGTTGCAAACACATGTTAGTTGTTGCGAAATTTTGCAGACTTGTGAAGTTGTGAGACCAGCAATCAGCTTGTTAAAAAGTGCACAAAGAGGTCCTTACTGCTTTTACAGTCAGAAAAGCCATTCAAGGGCGCCTGGGTAGTTTACCTGGTGAGGCGCGCGCCCATGTGTAGAGGTTCACTCCTCAACGCAGCGGCCGCTGGTACGACTCTGACCAGTGGCCCTTTGCTGCATGTCATTCTCCCTCTCTCTCCCCCCCGTTCATGTCTTCAGCTGTCCTGTCAAAATAAGGGCCTAAAAAAGCCCAAAAAAGTATTGAAAAAAGAATCGAAAACACATTCAAGTTGTAAGTGTGTTTTAGAGTCAGCTAATGTTGATCACATGTCGTGTTTCCTCTGCAGACATAAGTGTATGATCTTGCTAGTTGTCACACAACCACAATATGACATTCACAATGTCCACTTTTGAATAGGGCTGGGTATCGCCAATGATTTATCAACTCGATTCCGATTCACTGGGTCCCAATTTGATTATATTTCTGATTTGATTCAATATCAATTAGGAAATTTCAGTTACAATACCAATTTTGCTTGGCTATAAAAGAGATTCTCAGAGAACCTTTGCTGTAAATTGAAGAATCAAAGCTCAAATACATATGTTTTTTATAATGTTAATCAGGTTAATATTTACAATAAGTATAATACTTTATGAATCAATATCACATCATTGAAACACAGATCGGTTTAATTGGAGCATTAAACTAGAAATATTACTAGACGTATAGTGTGCATGTAGCCTTAGACTCCCGGATGTTGGTAGTTCAAACGCTGCTGAAAGGTCTAGCAGAATATCCGCAGAGGAGAGGGAGACATTTTGCAAAATTATAATTAATTTAATGAATTAAAAAAATCCCTTAACATAAATCCAACATATTATTAGCAAATATAAATCTGCGTATTTCTGAGGGAAAAAAACACTTAGTTAATGGGATGTTTAACATTAAAACCTGATTTTTTTTTTTTTATATCATGCCAACACATATTTTAATAGTATTAAAAGTAGTATTCTTAGTATTAGTCTTAGTCTTAGTATTCTATGCACTAAAAGGTGTGTATAAAGGCGTTAGGCCACCCACACGTTATTGTAGGCTCAGTTTAATGCAACTTCATTTCATACAATATGTAGAAGAGGGTCTCTGCTCCGTCTCTCTCCGTCAGTTAAGGGGTCCTTGACATGAAAAACGTTGAAGACCCGTTTTTTGAAAGAAGTCAAGTAGTCGTTAGAAATGGAAGAAGAGAGACAGGTACCTCATTGGGGAAAGGAGTCAAAAGGAAGTTAGAATAGAAGATGAAGAGATGGGTATTTATAGGGAGGAAGGTTCTGGGTGTGAAGCGGGGTGACATGAAGAGGGGTGGCAGTAGCGCAGTCCATGGGGAGTTGATTTGGGTATTGCCAGTTGAAGTCCTCTTATGGACCAGGTATGGAGTGCACACTGGCAGTTGGCAAAAGAACCAGTCTGCTTCCTGGGCACTGCTGATGTGCACTTGTGCAAGGCATCAAACCCCTCAAAGTTTTTTTTTTAGTGGTAGAGCAGTTCCTCATCCATCTTTTTGAGCAAGGGGGGCTGGGAGTGTGCAAAATAAGTTATATTATGATTGTGCCAGTATTGTAGTCAAGACCAAGGTTAAGGTCCTTTACCGAGACCAAGTCATCACCAAGACCAAAACTTTGAAGGGTTGAGACAGAGTCAAGGACAAGACTTTGAGAGGTTGAGACCGAGTCAAGACCAGGAATTTGAGGGGTTAATCCCTAGACTTTGAGGGGTTGAGACCGATTCAAGACCAATACCAGACCAGTGTCAGACAGCCAGAGCTTCTCCCGCCTTCACTTTCTTGGGCGTGTGTGTTAAGGGGGCGGGGAGAGGGGGGTTAACGGTAACAGATTTCAAATTAAAAATGAGTTATTGGTTGCATTTGAAGCAGGAAGTTTTACATCCAATCACTGTAATGCTCTTAGCACATAAAACTAGACAATCCCCAGGCAACTTAGTGATATCCCTTGAAATAAAATCCTGAGTCCTCTTCATCTGAGACCGAAACAAGACAAAGTAAAATTGCGGTCGATTCCGAGACTGAGACCTTCAAAAAGTCTTGGCACCAAGAGCAATCTTTGTACTACAACACTGGATTGTGCAGGGATTGATTTAGACAATGTTTACAGCCTACCTCTTTGGATATGAGTGGCATTATCTTTTTTATTACAACTACGCTAACACAAGGAAATGCTGAAAAGTGGTTGGAAAGCAGCCTTTGTAGAATGAAGTGCTTCCCACTTGGAAAAATGGAGTGCTGCAGCAAACAAAGGTAGAAGGTATGGCTGAACAAGCTAAATATTTAACAAGTGCTGGTTATAAATGTGGTGGTAGATAGTAGTTTGAGATAACATGAGGATTAGTCAGAATGAAGTACTTTGAATGTGTCTGAGAAGTGTATATAAGTACTGTTTGCTCATGGTGACAGCTGCCACGGCAACTCATTACGGAAACATACTCAATTTTTTATTATGAACACTAAATGTCTGTGAATCACAAAGTAGTGTTTATTCCGCAAATAAATAGCAATGGGGGAGATGTCAAATAAAGCTGTGTGTGGGCGTAACTGACTGTATACCAGAGGAAAGGTTTTGGATAACATTTCTTTCTTCTTTTTTACTAAATAGTGCATTTATTTTTCAAAGTGTAGCCTGTAAATCAAGCAACATTTTATCACCCTACCTCGAAGAGTTTAAAAAAAAAAACTTTGTTTACTGAGTTTTTTTTAACAAAAACCGTTGCATAATAGAGTTCCAACAACTACACACGCACATACATTACAAACACATTAATTGCTTTACATATGTGTAGTTTAATCAAGTATACACAGAGTATACATTACCAGTGATCTTTGTTAGTTAATGTGTGATCTTAGAGTAATAGATGTTACGTATAAAAAAGGGTGCTAACGCATCACGAGTTGCCGGTTTCATACATTTCTAGGCCATGACCCTATCTCTGTGATACTGGAATGATAGTGTTGGATGCAAAGCTGAAGACATTGGCAATACACTCTATTATGTTATGCATCTTGTGAGTTGTCCATGTAATACAGTGTATTAACCATGTTGTATTCTGTCTCTGTCTCAGGCTGTCCACCACCCAGAATGTAAACAGCTCATATTGTGTTGGCTCTCCTAAGCAGTACCAGCTCTGTCCAGACCAGGTATGAGGCTACAATTATATTGATACTATACGGATTAATTCTCTATTAAGTCCTTAAGAAGACAGAGGGTAATGCAGTGGTTCCCAAAATAAATATATTTATTTATATTGCATCATTTAAATAAATGATGCATGGTTGTGCTTGTGAAAGTTTGTGAAAGGACTGCTGGGTAAACGTGAGGCAGACGACGAAGCTGCACCAAACACCACAACTACCAAAACAAAGGCAAGAAAATATGTAGCGCTGACCACAATTTAATCTAAGGAGCTAGATTTGACTGCCAGTCTCCCAGTCAAATCCCATTGTGTCTCATTGACTATCCCTTCGCGGAGAGAAACAACTGATTGGTGCACACTCCTCTCTCTTTCTCTCTCTGTCTGTCGCTCCCCTTCACAGAGAAACAGCTGATCTCAATTCAAAGGGGTTTTATTGGCATGGAAAACAGATGTTTACATCGCCAAAGCATGTGTGAAATAAAAAGACAATGTGCATAAAAGGACTTTAGGAACAATCTACTGGCCTAAACATTGTAATCAAATATATATCAATATAAATAGGTTAAGTTTAACTAATATCAACATAAAGGCCTATATGTTCAAAATGTATCTACAAAAGGGGGGCCTGCTGAAAAAGTTTGGGAACCACTGGGCCAATGGAAGAAACTAGTTAAAAACCAACAAACTCCGCCCGTTAAGCTGCAAGTGTCCTTTTCTACATGTGTTTGTGTAAATTTTGTTTTGTGTTTCAAAGCCCTGTCCCAGCCCAAGTGTGAGCTTCAAACAGCACCAGTGTTCCCAATTCAATTCTAAAGCCTTTGGAAGAAGATACTATCAGTGGATACCTCTTTATCCAGGTATAATATCAATCTACTAGTCTTTGTTTGTCTGGTCTGTCTGTCTGTATGTCAGGTATCACTCTTTAACATAGTCCATGGAAACCACAATGCCTTGGTGTGGCCTCTCCATACTCTTTCAGCTGTCTATACTGGCCATTAACATTCACAACACGGCAGCTGTCCTTTCTTGAATAAAGTAAACTGTTGTGTGAAAGATTGAGTTTGCTCATGTACCACTTTGTTACTTGAGTTAATCCATCATACTTTTGGAAAATATGCCAGACTTTGACCAGAAAGGATAATTTTCATCTCTAGTCCGGCAATAGTTAAAAGCAAAACATACGAAAACAAATAGCCTGCACTACAGAGAGACAAGAGAGAAATTTCTTATGTCACACAGAATCAATGACAGACTGCATTACAACACAATGTAAAGTTGGAGCAGCTCTTACTCTAAGCATAATAATGACAAAGCAGTCAACAAACAACACACGTTTCTCTTAAGGATGTAGAGGACTGATAGTTGGCACTGTTTCTTAGGGAAGTCGTTCCGACCCTGGGAGGCTCTAACAGAAAATGCAGATTGGCCAAAACTACTTTGTCTCCTCGGAATAAGACAATCTCCTCTAGTTCCACAAAGTAAAGAAACGGCAGCACATCTCCTCATCTCAAGTCCCAAGTTAAGGAAGACAAAACACTGTCGAAGTGAAGAAGGCTTTGTGCCAAAACGTGCCAGCGTTGATTTATTGACAATTAAACAAGCAAAATGATTTGAAATGAAAGGATTTTGTCCTCCTTAACTTGAGATGCTACCTTTTCTTTACTTTTTGGAACCTGCCTATTAGATTTTGGGGTTAGCACTCCACTGAGAATCTCCATTGTTGAAGCGCAAACTCCTTTTTCATCTCAGTCTCCTCTAGTTGTTGCTCTTGAAGTAGTTAAAGTTGTACTAGGCAACTGATATGACGATGAAATGATAACCACAGGTAACTAATTGAATTTTGTAGACGTCATTGCACAGAATATTATATATTCTAATGTCATTAAAGTAAACGTCTTTTTAAATATGTAATTTCCTGTGTAGCTGATTACATCAGCATCTCCAATAAGCCCTGTGACCTGCAGTGTACAACCATCAGCGGTGAGCGACAGCTGCTGGTTCCCGCCCACGATGGTACATTCTGCAGCGATGCCAAATACCATGGAGTCTGTATAGAGGGAATATGTCAGGTAACCTAGCAAGAAACAGATGGGATTTTACTTTTATGGAAGAATTACTTATGTGAATTTGATTCAGCTTTTTTTTAAACATTTAGCTAATGTTTCTTTGTCTTCAGGTGAGAGAAATCCACTGCCTGGATGAGTAAATAACTTAAATAACACCCTGAGTGTTTTCAATTTAAATTTCTCTTCTCCTCCAGCCTGTAGGTTGTGATGGAGAGCTGTACAGCACTAAGACAGTAGACCGATGCGGAGTATGCGGAGGCAACGGGACATCTTGCCAGCGCATCTCTGGTTCATACAGGAAGGCACTCGCACAGTTAGGTAACACACACACAAAAACACATGTAGACAGATGTGCATACGAGTATGAATTTCATTATTCATGAGTTATGTTAGTTACCCAGTGTTGAATTTGGTTACAATTGCACAGCAACACTACATACTGTATGCTGGATCAACATTTCTTTTCTTTTTTTAAGTTATTTTTTGGCCATTTTTAGGCCTTTATTGACAGGATAGCTGAAGAAATAAAAGGGGAGAGAGGGGGAATGATATGCAGCAAAGGGCCGCAGGTTGCAGTCCAACATGGGCCCGCTGCGTTGAGAAGTAAACCTCTATATATGGATCAACATTTCTATACCACTCTTCAGTCAGCCATTGCCTTTTGAAGGTTTTCTGGGCCTTCAGCGTCCCTTCTCATCCAAATTTTACAGTAATTAATTCTTTCAGAATGTCTTGACATAGACGCCTGGAACATAGACTAACATAGACATGGAAGTCTGTCTCTATAGAAGTCAATGGGAAAATGACCCTACTTCTAACTTGATTTATTACCTCACTTAACATTTTTCTATTGAATTTATGGTCTCAATCGCTAGTTTCAAGTCTTCTTCAATACAGCAGGATGTTCATTTAGTAAATTATGGTCACATTTATTTTAAAATAGACAATAAAGCAGGGGATGCTTTAGGGGCGACACACTGACCTGTCAATCATGACAAAGGCTTAGCAATGCTAAGCATTGCTAAACTGCATTTAGCAATGCTAAAAATAGACCTGATCTTGTTTTCGGGGGTTGTCCGTGTTTTAGTCTTAAACTTTGGGCCTCTCACTCTGTGTTGTTTGGAACATTTTGGTCACCTAAAAATGTATTGTTCAGTGTTCTGCCAAACAAGCTAGTGTTAGCTGGTAGGGCTGGGTAATATGGAGAAAATCAAATATCACAATATTTTGTACCAAATACTTTGATATTGAAGTTGCAAAGATATTGTACTGTTGACAATTACTGCTTTCCCAAAATATTTACACAGTGAGATTTGTGATGGACAGTCATCAGTAATGTGGATATAATGATTAAATGGGTAATGGCAAATAACAGAACATGACATCACATTAATGTAATGCAGCTCGTAAAAAACGAAAAAGACTTACACTTATGTCATATTACGATATTACAATATCCAAAATCTAAGATGATATCTAGACACATATCACAATATCGATATAAAATTGATACATTGCCCCGACCTATTAGCTGGTAATTTAAGGGATAGTTTGCCAATTTTGTGTTCTGTTTTACGTGCAGATAAATGGCGGCAGTACTTGGAGGTTTGTGTTTACCCGTCAGTAAATCTCTACTGGATGACTCGCTTTAAAAAGGGTAGAAAATCAGCAATTTTTCCTCCTTTAACGTGTAGCTTAGCGCAGAGCCTTTGCAAGCATACACTGGTTGGCAGCGTCATCCTCCGAGCTCCACCCACTCGGCAAAAATCCTCACCTCCGGTTGCAAAAAACCAAGATAGCTTTGTTTTTGTTTTCATGTAAATGCTCGCACACGTACACACACACACACACACACACACACATACACACACACACACACAGTACACTAATGTTAGCAGTACTAACAGTAAGCTACTTAGTTAGCAAGCATTAGAGATTGCAGTTAGCTAACGTTAAACGCTAATTTACACAGCAAGGCTTTACTTTTAATTTAAAAACAAAACATCGAATACAGCCCCGACAGGAAATATGGTCAATGCTTACACCTAAAGGTGCACTATGAGTTCCTGCATGGTCACTTCTGTTGATGTTCAAAACAAAACAGAGCAAGCTTGCCTTATCCCCCATGTTTCCTTAACTGTCATGACTGTCACAAACCCCCACCCCCTCCCCCAACCATCTTGTCGGTGATTGGCTGGAGCGGTTTGTCGTATTGTGGTGCACAGCCTGTGCCCCTAGTGTTTGTCTCCCGAGACGGACAGTGTACACAGGAGGCAGGCAGCTCAAGGAGAGATGCCTACAATTTGAGACAAAAATGAAATCGCACTGTGCACCGTTAATACTAAACCTTGTAGTAATCTAGTAGTTTCGCTGTTAGGGTGTTTGTCCTCAAATCCGAAACTTACGCGTCTCTTTATCTGATGGGGACCCACGCCTGCAAACAGCAGTCAGGCACTGCCAAGACAGCTCTATAGAAACCTACGGTTGATGTCATGAAGACTACGTCCATGTTATATGCAGTCTATATGGCTCAACAGAAACACGCATTTGTGACATTTTTGGCATGTCTTTTTTTTCATGTAGTACACAATTTTTGTACACTTTTTCCTGATGATTAGTTCACACCTGACAATCGTGCCTGTGTGTGAAGTAGGTGTTTTTTTTTTGTCATCAGGCTACGTGTTCATCACCAACATCCCAGCTGGAGCTTCAGACATTCAGATCATAGAGAGACATAAGACGGAGAACATCCTGGGTGAGAACCTACCACTTTTTTCAGGTCAATAAACTGGGTGTAAAATCAAATTAATTAAAAGCAACATTTAAAGAACAAAAAGTACCAATGTAACAGTGGTTGTACGACTTTTTTATTATTTCTACTATGATTATATGAAATACGTTAGGCTAAATATGACCTGGACTTATATTTCTTGTTTGGATCTTCTTGTCTAATTCTAATAGGTCTTAATTGTTCTGTGGTTTTTTTTTGGGATCATGGAGTCTGAGTTTTGAATATCACTGTCTAAGTCCCTTACCCTGATGTTTCCCTCTTATCTAGCCCTTTCAGATGAAGCTGGTCATTTCTTTGTCAACGGAAACACTCTGTTTGACAATCCTCAAAACTTCCATGTGGCAGGAACAGTGTTTAAATACCGACGTCCAAGCAATATCTTCTCTGCTGGGCTGGAGTATATTATTGCCCAGGGACCAACACTTCAAGGCCTGAATGTTATGGTAGTACACCCGCACATACACATACACACACACAAACAAAAAGTATATGTGTACAATACATTTTCAGATTAATTGACAGACATCTGGTGCGTGGCTTGCTCCCAAGGTGTCCCTCACCTTCTGCTCTCTGTGTGTTGCCGTTCTCAAAATCCCTTTGCTTTGGGTATCAAACTTCAAGCTAGCAAGCTGTGTTTTGACACAAATTTGGATCATGCATCAAGGCAGACCTGCTTGGTTCTTTTGGGGAATGATTCTAAAGAATTACAAAGAAGAAGTTTACGGCGTCTACTATTTAACTGGGACATTTTGTGGATGAAGTACACACGGCAATACACTGGTATGAGCAAATTACTTTCAACCATGTATCTAGCTAATATAAATAAATGTGTCAACAGTTAATATCATTGGACATAATATTGTATGTGGCATTTTCTTTTGCGGCGGGCAAATGTTCAAGTTACTTCCTGAGACAATTTTGCAGGGCCACTGTTGTCTGGAGCTTAGCGCCGCCCAAGACAATTGATTTGATTTGGTTTAAAGAAATGCAAACAACCAAGACAGTGTTTCATGCCCCCAACGTTGCCTGGCATGCACTAGGATTAGGCAATGGTTAGGTTTAGGGTTAGGGATAATGTTAATGTTGGGGTTAGGTGCCTTGGAGTTGACATTGGGGGCTTAAAACACCATTAATTGCTTTTCCCCCATCCCAGAATGTATCTGATGAGCAATGCAAGACCACATTTTTCTATAATAAAGAATTACTTAAATTCCAGTATGAAGTCATTAACCTGTGATTTTCTAATTGAACATGCAGTACTACAACCTGAATGGGAAGCTCCCCCACATCACCTACGACTACACCATCCCCTGCACATCTCATGATATTACTGCGGCCGAAAGCATCACCAGAGGCCCCTCCCACGCACATCTTAACCTCACCTATAACGAGGAAAATGAGGATGTCAGAGGGGTTCAACTCACAACGAAGAATCACAGCAGAGGGAGTGCAACATCTGTCCATCACTTCACCACCCAGCTGGGAGCTGGTGGCCAATCACGTGTCCAGCTGCAGGAAGAAGAAGAGGAGGAGAAGGAAGTAGTGGAGATCAGGACGCCCAGCCCTCCACCACCGGCGGCCATGTTGGTCTACAGACCGGCTGATGTCACCAGTCACGTGTTCAGCCACAATGATGTCGAGGAGCAAGGTCTCCCAGTACCGTCTGGCTACCGTGAGTCAGAGATGGATCTGTCTATTAATAACAAAATCAATTATGACATTGTCTCTGTGACATTCAGTATATTTGATTGATATAATTATTTGTTTACTGAAAGGATCACCATTAGCTGGCGCCAAGGCTTCCTGGGCCCAAAAACAACATTAAATCAGTCAATATTCAAACGGAAAATATTAAAACATTTTATGATACCTACAAGAAAAAAAACATAACACACTCTAACAAGTATAACACAAAAATAATAAAGGGAAATGAACCAAAAAAAACAAAACAAAGTATCTAAAAAACTGATATGAAATGATAATGATATTAATGATACTGAAATTATATTACACAACATGACACATGGGTTTAGCGTTAACATCTAGCTAGCTCACAAAGACAGAGAAGGCAAACAGATATAAAAAATAAAATATAAAATCTCAGGATACAACATGTAAATGTAAAAGACCATTTTTTTTCCTTTTGTTGGCAGCAGAACCTAAGGATGGCACTGTCACTTCATGATGACTGGTTTTGAAAAATTAATTTTTGTGGCATCTAATTTTACATTAATGTACTCCATAGCTGATTCCAGATTTTTTTGGATATCATTACCCATTTGAGGGTTTGATAAATGATAGGGCTGTCAATCAATTAAGCACTTCCCATTTGTAGTAGATACTGGCTGTTACATTACCAAAATCCAAAATGTCAATAACCTCTTGTATTGGTGTTGTGGGCCTGCCTGCCTGCCTGCCTGCCTGCCTGCCTGCCTGCCTGTCTGCCTGTCTGCCTGTCTGTCTGTCTGTCTGTCTGCCTGCCTGCCTGCCTGCCTGTCTGCCTGTCTGCCTGCCTGCCTGCCTGCCTGCCTCCCTGTCTGTCTGCCTGTCTGCCTGTCTGTCTGTCTGTCTGTCTGTCTGTCTGCCTGCCTGTCTGCCTGCCTGCCTGCCTGCCTGCCTGCCTGCCTGCCTGTCTGCCTGCCTGCCTGCCTGCCTGCCTGTCTGTCTGTCTGCCTGCCTGCCTGCCTGCCTGCCTGCCTGTCTGCCTGCCTGCCTGCCTGCCTGCCTGCCGCCTGCCTGTCTGCCTGCCTGCCTGTCTGTCTGTCTGTCTGTCTGTCTGTCTGCCTGCCTGTCTGCCTGCCTGTCTGTCTGCCTGCCTGCCTGCCTGCCTGCCTGCCTGCCTGTCTGTCTGTCTGTCTGTCTGTCTGTCTGTCTGTCTGCCGGTCTGCCTGTCTGCCTGTCATTAATGTACTGTTTTTCTGTTTATTAAGGAAGTTCGTCCAACTTGATTGACGAGCCATCCACTGCTGATGACAACATTCTCGTGCTCCCTTTTCCTGGTAGGAAAGGCAAATTGAGTTTTTTCCTCCTGTAGTTGAGTGTTTAAATACCATTTTGAAAATAAAACATTAGTGTGTTTTTTAAAACTTCAATAATCAGAATCAGAGTTTATTGCCACAGTATTTGCATGGACTTTTCCTTGGTGATAGGTGCATACTTACACAAACAAACATATTAAACATTAATAACAAACAATAAATACAGAAGAAACTATGTACAAAATAGCTGTTTTTATAAGAGTATTTCTATATATATACAGTATATAGACAGGGAAATGTCACGACAATGAAAATAAAGTTTTACCAATAATATTTGCAGAGGTAATTATACCATAATCATATTATAATCATATTACGTTTTACACATTTTCACTGTAAAACTGAGAAATGTAGGACTTTTGCCTCTGTTTTTGGGGTAATTCAGTATTGTGAGTCAGTACAGTAATTGGTGTGGGATAACTCAGCATGAGAAATCGTCCACACAAAGGGGTTGGAAAAGATAAAAACACCACGTCCTAGTCAAACACACAGACAATTAAACATTTAGTCGATTGACAGAACTGTTTGGATTGTTCCAAGTTTCTGAAATGTGAGTTATTCTGCATTTAGTTTTAACTTGTAATACTTTAAGTACATTTTCCTGATCAGACTTTTACTTAAGTAACATTTCCAGTGCAGGACTTTAACTTGTAGCAGACAATTTTTACAGTGCGATATTAGTACTTTTACTTAAAGGTGCCCTGCAACACGTATTTCATTACTTTGTGGTAATGTTCTGCCATGGACTCTGTAACACTGTTTGTGGAAAAAATGCCTTGTTACCTTGTTTCAAGCCATTCTTGTGTGGTATAGAAAGCCTGCAGGAAGCTCAATTTATGCCAGGTCTCATTAATATTCAACGAGCTAAGCAGCTTGACCCTGATTGGCTAACAGCTAGCCAATGAGAGCCTGGCATAGTAACAAGCTCAGGCTACATGACGTCAGACTGACCAGCTGTTGTGATTGGTCTGATTTCTCCGCTTATTTCTTTTCAGTGGCTAGAGCTGACAGAGGAGGTAGCAGTTCATTTCACATTCACCACATAACACAAACACACCTTACATTTTTCAAAAAATGCAAGTAAAAACAGTTTTGTGTGATCAGACTACTTCTTCCACCCCTGGTCTAGAGAATAATCATTAAACAACTATATCACAGATGAAATATAGCTTGAATAATCAATAAAGTAAGAAAGGTAACTTTTAGCTTTACAAGTCATCGCTTAATTCAATCTTCATGAACATAGATACAGCAACGTAACTTTATCATCATCCTTTAATCAACCATGTCTCACTGGGCAAAGACTGTTAGTTCTGCTTTTCAAGTATCCAACAGTCTCCTTAGATATAGTTCGTATGTATATGCTCTTAATTATATTATGTCAATCAACAAAATCATCCTTTAGTAAACAAGTGAGTTATCCTCATTTAACACAAAAGCATTAAATCTGAAGGCATCTTTTCTATTTTGCAGACTTTCACTGGTATGTAACGTATCCGTTAATGTAAAAAAATCCCGGTATGTTTGTTTATATCCATTCACAGGTAGCCAGAGTGTTCATTCTGCGGCCCAGACAGAAGATGCCCCCTACCTGCTCCTGGAGGACTCGCATTACAACCAGACCCACTCAAACACACACTCCCTCACACAGTCAAACACACACTCTGTTGAACACGCACTTGCTGATCCACACTCGCCAGCAGAAACACACGAGCCCTCGTTGTCCGCCGCAGACGCAGAAATACGCGCAGACATTCTCACAGTTACTGACACACACGTCGTCACACACACAGAAACAGAAACTGGCAAACACTCACAAACACACCCGGCCATCTTGGTGGAGCTGCAACAGGTGCCCGCGGTCCAGGCAGCCAACACGGAGAGGTATGAGCCAACAGCTGGGGATCTGATTCAGTGTTTGCTTCAAGGGCACTATTACGCTATGAGATGTAATTCACAACACACGTATGCCATAAAACTGCTCATTGTGTTATACTCTCATAAAAGCATCAGCATTAATTTACTCCTTGTTTATAGCTTATAGGGAACAAAACTTTATGTCAAATTGTGAAAATAGATTTTAATTTTTTTTTAAAGATCAGTCCTGTGATCTTGTGTTTTCAGACGTGGAGGAGATTAATTTAATCGATTAATCAGATTGAGTCATTTTTTATAAAGATATAAAAGTAAGATTTTCTCTGTATATTTTCTAGTTTCTTCCCTCGTCTGTGACAGTAAGCTGAATATCTTTGACTTGTGGACACAAAACTGGACATTTGAGTACATCATCTTGTGCTTTGGGAAACACTGATCCACATCCTTCACCATGTTTTGACATTTTCTAAATCAAACAACTAATCGATTTATCGAGAAAACAATCTATGGATTAATCGACTATGAAAATAATCAGTAGTTGCAGCCTTATCCAACGACTAACGACTGTGTAGAAGCTTGCCTGTACGTCTGCTTTTTTCACTCATTTTTATCAAACTGAATTAAGTTTCCTTTTCTTTTGACAGCATAATAATAGTTTATTTATACAAATGAACAGGAAAATATCAGCTTTTAAAATTGCATCTACCTGTTTCCGTTTCTGTCCCTCTCTAGTAATGACTTTGATGAAGGTCTGGACCCAGATGTTAGCCTGGCAGACATGTATCGCTGGAAGGTTTCTGCTTACGCTCCCTGCAGCTCCACCTGTACAACAGGTAAACATCAACATACAGTTAATCTAATCTGTCTTCATGTTAGAGCGACAAAGGTCAGTTTAAAAGATTTTTGTGAATTTTGAGAGGCAGTGAGTCGCGCTGGACACCTCTCTGATTTGCATGAAGCCTGGGTTCAACTTTATGCGACTGAGGAGCGGGCAACTCGACGTCTCGCTTCTCAAAGGTCGCTACGGCGCTACCAGAATGAGTCGCCGGGTTGCTTCCATAGACAATTGATGAAAAATGTGTTGATTTACTCAATCCCCACAAGCCCCGGTGTTAAAATGCCCAACTTTATCAATAATAATAATAATAATAATAATAATAATATATTTTATTTGTAATGCAATTAACCGGTTTAAGGTTTTGGTTTCTATAGCTACGTTCCCTCATCATGACAACAGCAGGAGATGGGGAGGGGGTTTAATTTAAATTCAGGCTTAAAGTTCTGTGTAATTAATGGCGTGCCCCTTTAAGTGACAGGTGGGTGGCGTCACAAGCGTAGACTGTAGATCTGTAGCTCCTTCCACGCCGCACCTTTTTGCCCATTTGTATATTAGTGGACGCCAGACACTGCCAAGAGGGCGACGGCTAGAGCCACCGGCAACTTTAAGTTTCGTTTTGGCTCTTCAGAAACCTATGGGTGACATCACGGGGACGGCGTCCATGATTTATACAGATTTATATCCATGGCCGTAACAGAGAAAATATTGCGCCAGTCTTCCCTGCCTGCACCTTGTCCATTATTGTCCTGACTCAGCTGCACATTCAGTGTACACTTACATGCATGTTGTTGATCTATTCAATTCAATTCAATTTTATTTATAGTATCAAATCACAACAAGAGTTATCTCAAGACACTTTACAGATAGAACAGGTCTAGACCACACTCCAGAATCCACAAGGACCCAACAGTTCCAGTAGTTTCCTCCAGAGCAAGCAACAGTGCGACAGTGGCGAGGAAAAACTTCCTTTTAGGCAGAAACCTCGGTTAGACCCAGGCTCTTTGGAGGCGTGTCTGACGACCGGTTGGGATTAGAATGAAGAGTTTGTTTGTAGTAGTTCTTTGTAGCATAAGTAGATCTATATCTGCATTCTGTGTACTCTGTTGTGTGTCTGTGTGTGTTGCCAGGTATCACCACTAGCTATGCCCTTTGTGTCCGATATGATGGTACTGAAGTGGATGACGGTTACTGTGACTCTCTGACCAGACCTGAGCCCACTCATGAGTTCTGCACTGGGAAGGAATGTCCTCCAAGGTACTTCTTTTACTGACTGACTGACTGGACTAAAACCCTGATGTGGAACTCTTGGACAAAGACTTAACAAATAAGTGGTGATTTGCTTGGGTGAGAGATCAGAAAAGCAAATACATTTCAGGTGAGATGGCATATGGACATGTCGAATTAAGGTTATCTACTAAATTAAACATATAGATATGCACATTTCCGTGTTTTTGAATCTCCTAAGATCATAAACTTACCTAAACAAAGTAAGGGGGGGAAACTAATCAATGTAAAAATCTAAATTTGGGGATTTCTGTTGCAAATTCAATACATTAGGATTATGTATTTCAAATAAATAGTGTTGAATTGTATGTGTTGAATGGTTTTATTCACCACGTCTCTCAAACTGTATCAAAGACCTAACCAATCTGACCTATTGCACCATCTTGACACTTTCTCCTCAGATGGGAGACCAGTGGTTGGAGTGAGTGCTCTCGAACCTGTAGTGAGGGCGTTCAATATCGTACTGTGCGCTGCTGGAAGATGCTGTCGCCCGGCCTCGACTCATCTGTCTACGATTCACTGTGTCTGTCACATGACCTCCACAAACCAGCCAATAGGAAGGTGTGCCTTGGCCAGAGCTGCGGACCCCAGTGGGAGGTGTCTGAGTGGTCAGAGGTAAGATGTTTCAGGTGGAGGTTTGTGCAATGTGTCGACATTGATGGCTCATCCCATCCAAACGTTTGATGTCTTGAAATCTGATATTGCTGTGGTCAAAGCAGCAAAAACATGAAGCGATGTCCAATGTTCATTAAAAGCTTTAAAGTATTTAGAATACTTGAAACAATGTGCAGTCTACATTAACAAAGTCTCTCAAAACACACAGAAACACACACACACACACACACACACACAAACACACACACACATCGGCGATCTTCTCTGCCTGAACACAAGTCAGAGAGCTGGCTATCGTACCCTGGACACACACACACACACACACGCACACACACACACCAATGCATGCACGCACACACACACACACACACACACACACGACGGCTGTTCACACAATACAATAATGTGAGCTGTTTAAATTAGCTGGATGCATGGTTAAACCTCATTAACAATGTATTTACCCTTTGGCGTACTGGGATGTTTAATCTGTTACACGCCACACCTTCTAACTCAGAGAGACAACAGAGCAGCATGAAATGACAGTCACTACAAAAAAAAAACAAAGTAGCAAAAGCATCCTGCATGTTGATTAGTCATGGCAACTATATTAATAATCTAATAAATCGGTTTGCCACTTTTTATCTAAAAAAGTTTTTAAAAAAAACACAAAACTAGACTATCAGCTCCACACAACTCAGTGAACAGAGTGAGATAGTGAATATAGGGATCTCTTCTGAAGAGTCCATCATGTCTTTTTAATCCTCAGTGCCCTCCTTGGCTACTAGCAACTGTGTGGAGGAGGGGGGGGGGGGGGGGGCACGTGCGCGATCACAGAAGGCTTGTATCATGTAGGCGCGCTGACACTGTTGTTGTCAATGGTTAGAATTCCTCATCGGGGAAAACAGAAACTACGCACTATAGCTTTAAATGGGAATATTTTCTAGTTTCTTTGCTCCTCTGTGACAGTAAAATTAATATCTTTCATCATCCGGGGTTTTGGGAAATACTGATCACCAATTTGCACATTTTTCTGACACTTTATAGACCAAACAACTAATAGATTAAGTGAGAAAATAATCAATAGATCAGTCAACTATGAAAATACTTGTTAGCTGCAGCGCTAGTATTGATCTTAGCGCGTGCGTGTGTGTGTGTGTGTGTGTGTGTGTGTGTGTGTGTGTGTGTGGTGTGTGTGTGGTGTGTGTGGGTGTTGTGTGGTGTGTGTGTGTGTGTGTGTGTGTGTGGTGTGTGTGTGTGGTGTGTGTGTGTTTTAGTGCTCGGCGCCATGTGGCTCTTGGGGTGACCGTACTCGGGAGGTTCGTTGCTCCACGGAAATGAGACCATGTAACAAGTCTTCTCAGCCAATCGAAAGTGAGGAATGTGAAGGGCCGCCCTGTGACAGAAGATGGACAGTTTCTGACTGGGGACCTGTGAGCGTAACAACACACACACACACACTGAACACACACACACACACTAAACACACACACACACACGACCAGGCATTTTAACACTTATTCAAAATTACAGTCTCAGTTTTACATGTCAATTAAAAGAAATGTCTGTGTATGGGTCAGTGCTCCGGTGTGTGTGGAGAGGGAAGGATGGCGCGTGCAGTGACGTGTCGATCGTCGGGTGGGGTAGTGATGTCAGAGGAGCAGTGTGACCAATCACTGCGCCCGCTGGCCATCTATCCCTGTGGTGACAGAGACTGCGCCCCCCACTGGGTCGAACAGGAATGGCAACAGGTAAATGCATAAAGTTTGGGCTTTCTTTGCGATACCGGTGTTAAAACAATACTTTGACAGAGAAACTCTTTCTTTTTGCCTGAGGAAGGTCTCGTACCGAAACGTTGTCAGCTGTTAAATGTGTCTTTGCAAGTTAAACAGTGTGCACAGAAACACTTTTGACCACCTACTCGTCTTCCTCTAACAAACCTGTCTCAGGTTAACCCTCATGTTGTCAGAAAAAAGCAATAATAGTGTTAAAAAAATGTCTTTTTTTTTCCTCTGGAAACGATACTTGCACCATGGGCTTACGAGGTGCCATTGAACGCACCATTAAGTCCCATCTGTGTTGTATCTCCACAACTCGGACTCTGGGCACCAGAGAGCAGCGCAGGCATTACGTGGCACTGAAATCTGCCTTGTCCTTCAGTCCGGTAGATACCGGTTGTTTAGGAACGGGTTTGGGTACCCAAGCCTAATTGATATATAATATATATATATATATATATATATATATATATTATATAATATATATATATATATATATTACACACCGGCCACTTTATTAGGTACACCTGTCCAACTGCTCGTTAACACTTAATTTCTAAGCAGCCAATCACATGGCGGCAACTCAGTGCATTTAGGCATGTAGACATGGTCAAGAGAATCTTCTGCAGTTCAAAACCGAGCATCAGTATGGGGAAGAAAGGTGATTTGAGTGACTTTGAACGTGGCATGATTGTTGGTGCCAGAAGGGCTGGTCTGAGTATTTCAGAAACTGCTAATCTACTGGGATTTTCACGCACAACCATCTCTAGGGTTTACAGAGAATGGTCCGAAAAAGAAAAAAACATCCAGTGAGCGGCAGTTCTGTGGGCGGAAATGCCTTGTTGATGCCAGAGGTCAGAGGAGAATGGCCAGACTGGTTGGAGCTGATAGAAGGGCAACAGTGACTCAAATAACCACCCGTTACAACCAAGGTGGGCAGAAGAGCATCTCTGAACGCACAGTACGTCGAACTTTGAGGCAGATGGGCTACAGCAGCAGAAGACCACATCGGGTGCCACTCCTTTCAGCTAAGAACAGGAAACTGAGACTACAATTTGCACAAGCTCATCGAAATTGGACAATAGAAGATTGGAAAAAACGTTGCCTGGTCTGATGAGTCTCGATTTCTGCTGCGACAGTCGGATGGTAGGGTCAGAATTTGGCGTCTACAACATGAAAGCATGGATCCATCCTGCCTTGTATCAACGGTTCAGGCTGGTGGTGGTGGTGTCATGGTGTGGGGAATATTTCTTGGCACTCTTTGGGCCCCTTGGTACCAATTGAGCATCGTTGCAACGCCACAGCCTACCTGAGTATTGTTGCTGACCATGTCCATCCCTTTATGACCATAATGTACCCAACTTCTGATGGCTACTTTCAGCAGGATAATGCGCCATGTCATAAAGCTGGAATCATCACAGACTGGTTTCTTGAACATGACAATGAGTTCGCTGTACTCAAATGGCCTCCACAGTCACCAGATCTCAATCCAATAGAGCATCTTTGGGATGTGGTGGAACGGGAGATTCGCATCATGGATGTGCAGCCGACAAATCTGCGGCAACTGTGTGATGCCATCATGTCAATATGGACCAAACTCCCTGAGGAATGCTTCCAGCACCTTGTTGAATCTATGCCACGAAGAATTGAGGCAGTTCTGAAGGCAAAAGGGGGTCCAACCCGTTACTAGCATGGGGTACCTAATAAAGTGGCCGGTGAGTGTATATATATATATATATATATATATATATATATATATATATATCTCTTGTCTGTGTGTGTGCTAGTGTAATGCTACATGTGGGCGTGGTGCGCGGCAGCGTCAGGTGGTGTGTGCTGGGCTGGAAGCCGGTGTGTTCAAAGAGTTTCCGGACACCAGCTGTGACCAAAGCAACAAACCAGAGACCGGCTCGTCCTGCTTCCAGAGACCCTGCTCCAAGTGGTTCACCACATCCTGGTCTCAGGTAACTGTCTGTCTGTCTGTCTCTCTGTCTGTCTGTCTGTCTCTCTGTCTGTCTGCTGTTCTTGTCTGTCTCTGTCTGTCTGTCTGTCTCTCTGTCTGTCTCTGTCGTTGTCTGTCTGTCTGTCTGTCTCTCTGTCTGTCTGTCTCTGTCTGTCTGTCTGTCTGTCTGCTCTTCTGTCGTCTGTCTGTCTCTCTGTCTGTCTCTCTGTCTGTCTGTCTCTCTGTCTGTCTGTCTCTCTGTCTGTCTGTCTGTCTCTCTGTCTGTCTGTCTCTCTGTCTGTCTGTCTCTCTGTCTGTCTGTCTCGTCTCTCTGTCTGTCTCTGTCTGTCTGTCGTCTCTGTCTCTGTCTGTCTGTCTGTCTGTCTGTGTCTGTCTCTCTGTCTGTCTCTCTGTCTGTCTGTCTGTCTCTGTCTCTCTGTCTGTCTGTCTGTCTGTCTGTCTGTCTGTCTGTCTGTCTGTCTGTCTGTCTCTCTGCTCTGTCTGTCTGTCTCTCTGACGATACGACATCACAATACTTATGTCACGATATGTAGTGCTGCTCAGTTCTGAAATCCTAATCACAATTATTTTGGTCAATATTGAAATCATGAATTTTTTACACATTGCATTTATTTAACTTGAAAAACAGTGAAACTATTCTACAAATCAACCTTTTACCTTGGGTTTACCTTAATACTTTTACTACTTAATACTTTTTTTCTGAATTTCCCTTCAGAACACAGGACAAAAAGAAGTTAACTTGCTTGCTACTTACTTAATTTTCCCTTATTACATTGTTTTTGTGATTGTTAGAAGACTAAAATCAAAACTGTGACAAAAATTTGATTTATTGCATTGCCCTAACAATATATTATTGCCATTTTAAACATATTGCGATATTGCAATTTATTACATCTTTTTCAACTTCACATTTTGTTACCAAAGAAACTTTTTTTAGTTTTCACTAAAAAGATACATTTGAGCAATTTGTATTAAAAAAGATTGATAATTGACATCTATGTATCAACAGTATTGTCACGGAAAAAATATTGCAACACTATGATGGAAAGATTTTTTTCTCCCACTCGTCTAATTCAGTAAATTAGTGTCTGCGTTTGATGTCTATACATTTTATTATCTTGCTTTTGAAGGTCTAAGTAAAATGTCCTGTCCCCTCCTGCTCCTCCAGTGCAGTAAGACCTGTGGGAGCGGGGTCCAGGTTCGGGAAGTGAAGTGTTACCAGGGGGAGGAGCTGGTCACCAGGGGCCACAGCTGCGACTCCGCCCTCAGACCAGAAGCCAGACAGAGCTGTGAAATCCAGAGCTGTCCGACGGAGGCACCAGGTACAAAAACAAGCAGGTGGAGCACATGGAAACGTGTATTCCCGCATGCATTGCTCTACCAGAGTGTTGTTCTGATAAATGAAGTCAAGCATTTAGACTTTTTCCAACATGTTTCAGACTTATTTGTGGGTTTTTGTGTGTCTGTCCAGCAGCAGTCCCGGCAGCATCAGTAGTAGCAGAAGACTCCTGCCAAGACAAACCAACAGCCAACTGTGCCCTGGTCCTAAAGGTGAAACTGTGTTCCCATTGGTACTACAGGAAGGCCTGCTGCCAGTCCTGTAAGGCACCCAGACCCTGAAGTCTTAACTCTCACCTCAAACTCCTACACACAAACCACTGGTACCAAAGGTCACATTACACTAAAAATGGTGCTACACAAAAAGCCTGCTGCTAACAATGTAAGGCTTCACGACTCATTTTAACTTTGTAAAGACTGGTTCAGACCAAAGATTTGCGACCAAACAAGTTGAAACTTGCAATGTTTTGGTGTGCAGCGTTCAGAAAGCCGCCAGTTTACACCAATGCAACTAAACAGGATGCCTGTATCATCTGCATGAAAACAACCCTTGTACTTACGTTCCAAGTTCCGACTTTCAGGCTTTTTTTGTAGCTTGATATCATTTGTAGCTCCTTAAAATATTAATGAGGATCGTGATAGTTGCCACAGTTGTATTTCTAGTAGAGATGAAATGGGGAGAACATTTTATTTCTCTGATTCACTGATTTTTTTTCCCTAACGCCGCTCCCTCTCTTCAGTCCCTCTCTAGCTCGCTCGACCACACACACGGTGCTCGTGGGCGACCGTCGAGCCTCGGTCTAAACCGCAGCCATTTCGACCAGTTGCCAGTTTGTGACTGACTCGACCCGCTGACTTCTCCATTGGCTGTTGGAACTAAATACTAAAACCAGCCTCTGGCGACTTAAACAGCTGAGTCGCAGCAACACCATCAGCTGGTTTGACTCGAGCTGAGACGGTTCGGACTACGCCTGCACGATTAATCATTATAAGATCGCCATCTCGACCGACTCTGTCACGATTTTTAATAGATTTTTTATTTACTTTTTTTGACTGATTCTCATTTAATTTTACGAGCCAACTGCATCACAAACACTGCTACTTTCTTCTGTGAGAATTAAACACCGACCGTATAAAATAGGTTATCTCCCTTCTCTTCATTGAAGCCTCCATGTGTACAGGTGCGTGGCGATGCCCAATGTGCTATAGGTGCCAAAAAAGTTCATTTCATTTCCCCCCCCCCGAATCGTGCAGGCCTAGTTCGGACCACTGCAACCTTTTCCTGCAACGCTCTCAAACGGTTTTCTCTATCACTGATGTCAAAGGTCAACCTGATTTTACCTCCTACCTGTCGTCGTTATACCTTTAAATCTTTTTTTTTTTTTTCCTGGCACCTAGAACTGATTCAGAAAGTACATTTGTTTTTGTATGTGGTAGTTACATCATCACTACTAAAGATTTACGATCTACATCACTCCAAGTGCTTCTTTTGATAATTTCCATTTTGTTTCTGTCGACTTTAAATGATGAATGTGTTTTACGATGATAACATCGTGGTGGGTTTCTCAAAAAGGATCTCACTCTTTAACTAAAAATGTCAAATGACTTACGTTGTAGCTTGTTGCGCCGACTGCAGCGATCTCGCTGAATACTGAACTTATTTCAAAGATTGTTGTTCCCATCGGTCACTTAGGCACAAAAACATGGTTTCTAGGTTAAAAACCAAAATAAAGTAACCCTTTAAGGTGCTATGTTCTGCTTAACCCTTGTGTTGTCTTCCCTTTCGGGACCCTTTTGTGTCCCTCGGGTCAAATTAACCCGTGACTTATTTGGGGTTTTAAAAACAATTCTGAAATAAGATTTTACTTCATAATCTACTAACAGATATTGTCTTTATCTCAATTTCAAACAATTGAGATAACATCTATGTTTAGTGAATGCATCAGTCTCTACTGGCACACAATTAAACATGGAAGTGGGGTTCGTTTTTTGTCATAAGATTAAAATTCATGTTAAAAATCCACTGTGATTATTATTATTACTTGGAAAAAGTGGTCATATCCAGGATAATTTTCTGAATTGAGTCAGGAATACATGTTTATCACAGAAAATAAGGCAATGCCGTTTATTTTCAGGTAGAAAAACAAAGTAACTTTAAAAATTTTGAAATGGGTCAATTTGACCCGAATACCATACAAGGGTTAAGAGAGTGCATCAGAAGCACATGAAAGCCATGTGGCAGCTTTGTTGTAACTGTGGCAACAGATAAGTACAGGCTGGACCAGGGATAACCCCCCCCCCCCCCCCTTCTCCTCCCCACAGCCTTGGTCCCATCCTGCAATTAACAGAGTTACTCCCAACTTTACTGTTGCTCCTTTCTAAACACGGTACCAAAAAAAACTTGTTGCTTCTCCGTAGTGACGAGCTGATCCGTGTCACAGCTCCATCTTAAACTCCTTTTGGAGCCACACACATCTTCATACAACTTCTTTTCCCACAAAAGGAGGTTGGAAACAGACTTTCATGTGAAAAAACACTCTATACAAAAAAAGATTCTTGATGCTAAAAGATTTGATTGAAGTGCTGTGAAAAGTAGAAAAGTAGCATATCCAGGTGCAGTAACTTGTGAGAACCTGGTTTTATTTCTGTAGACGTCTCAGATGTGAGTTCAAGAAGGAATGAAATGAAAAGCACCACTCCAGAAACAGGAGATGCTGGCCTGAGAACAGAAGACTTGCACAAACACCGCTCAGCCCAGGACCAGCTGAGGAGCGTGAGTGTGGTACTGAAACCAACATGGCTGCCAGCGAAGGCGCTCATCTCTCCGATACACTGTGTCCAGACGGCCCAGAGTGTCGCAGAGCTGCTGCTGTTTTTGTTGTTTTTGCTTACTGTATCACACGTAACAAATAAAAGATCAGCTGTTTTTAACAGGCATCTGTGTCTGACTTACTGCTACCATGGTGACAAACACTGGCCTGACCCTGGTCCTGGATGTAGTGCAGCCCTGAAATAAAAAGTGAAGCCAAAGCTGAAGTGGCTTGAACCTGTTTTCTAGCTCATTTCCAGCAGGGGGCGGCTCCACATAAACGTCTGTCTCTATAGAAGTCAATCAGTGTTGCCAAGTCCGCTTATTATAAGCGACTTTGGGCTTGTTTTTCTTTAAAGTCGCTTACAAATATTGGTTGTCGCGGGTCGTGTTTTTTTTGGGCTTGTTACTGAAGTGTAGCTGCTTATTTGGGCTTGTTCCCAGCTCCAAAATAAGTTGTAAAGCAGATATTTTCTATGTTATTTAAACGTAGGCGTTTGATTTCTCGGTCCCGCCCCTTTTCCCCATACACACTGGAGACAGCAGAGTTATTTCCCGCCCACCTCCTGCTTCTAATTGGCTCTGACCCAGATGGTAACGAGTACCAGCCAATCAGAGGTTCACCTTTCAGTCTCGGAAGCTTTGTCCATTATTTTTTTAATTTTTTTTTACTTTTCAACAGGTGGCAGCAACCACCCGGAGTAAAATGTTAGGAGTCCATTTAGACTAGAGACTAGATACGATGTGATCAAGAAGGATTTTAATACACAAGGGTTGAAGACAGAACAACTAACAGCCGTCACACTGTGATCCTTATTAGTCTTAAAACGACTTCCACAGATATAGTTAATTTCATATTCTTTATCTCCTGTCTAGTTTCTACACAGCGTTCCTTGTTTTTCCAGAGAAGTGCTGCCGTGTGAGGTAACTTCTACAGTGGGCGGTCACAGATCTACAGCATGGTTACTCGGCTTTACACACACAGCAACAACATTCATGCACAAAGCTGGTGTTTAAACATTAATACATAGTTGAATGACATTACATCATAAGGCTTGTAGGGAAAATGTGGTGAAATAGAGCCGCGAAGTTCCTCCCTCTTCCGGTGGACCTCATGGGACCTTATTTTAGTTTATATATATAATACAATATGCACAGTAGTCAACGGGGAGAGACATATTTTTGGGGGATTGAGCCATGAATTACACACATGATGCTCGTCCCTTTTAAAAAGTAATTTTGGAACTGAAGAAAGTCTGAGTTTGCTGTAGATTTGTCGCAGCACCACCTAATTTCGTGTGAAATTGTCATGGAACTTCACGCTGTATTTTGCTCTTGCTCAATGTACGTCACCTCGCTCAATGTACGTCACCTTGCTCAATGTACGTCACCTCGCTCAATGTACGTGACCTTGCCTAATGTACGTGCACCTTGCCTAATGTACGTCACCTCGCCTAATGTACGTCACCTTGCTCAATGTACGTCACCTTGCCAAGTACGTCACCTTGCTAATGTACGTCACCTGCCAATGTAGTCCCTGCCTAGTTTCGTCACCTTGCCTAATGTACGTCACCTGCCTAATGTACGTCACCTTGCTCAATGTACGTCACCTTGCTCAAGTACGTCACCTTGCTAATGTACGTCACCTTGCCTAATGTACGTCACCTTGCCTAATGTACGTCACCTTGCCTAATGTACGTCACCTTGCCAATGTACGTCACCTCGCTCAATGTACGTCACCTCGCTCAATGTACGTCACCTCGCTCAATGTACGTCACCTTGCCTAATGTACGTCACCTCGCCTAATGTACGTCACCTCGCTCAATGTACGTCACCTTGCTCAATGTACGTCACCTTGCCTAACTACGTCACCTTGCTCAATGTACGTCACCTTGCCTAATGTACGTCACCTTGCCTAATGTACGTCACCTGCCTAATGTAGTCACCTGCGCTCAATGTACGTCACCTCGCTCAATGTACGTCACCTCGCTCAATGTACGTCACCTCGCTCAATGTACGTCACCTCGCTCAATGTACGTCACCTGCCTCAACGTACGTCACCTTGCTCAATGCGTAACGTTCACCTTGCTCAATGTACGTCCCCCTCGCTCAATGTACGTCACCTGCCTCAAGTACGTCCACTTGCTCAATGTACGTCACCTCGCTCAATGTACGTCACCTTGCCTAACGTACGTCACCTTGCTCAATGTACGTCACCTCGCTCAATGTACGTCACCTTGCCTAACGTACGTCACCTTGCTCAATGTACGTCACCTTGCTCAATGTACGTCACCTTGCCTAATGTACGTCACCTTGCTTAATGTACGTCACCTGCTTAATGTACGTCACCTCGCTTAATGTACGTCACCTCGCTTAATGTACGTCACCTTGCTTAATGTACGTCACCTCGCTCAATGTACGTCACCTTGCTTAATGTACGTCACCTCGCTTAATGTACGTCACCTTGCCTAATGTACGTCACCTTGCTTAATGTACGTCACCTCGCTTAATGTACGTCACCTGCCTAATGTACGTCACCTCGCTTAATGTACGTCACCTTGCCTAATGTACGTCACCTCGCTTAATGTACGTCACCTCGCTCAATGTACGTCACCTCGCCTAACGTACGTCACCTCGCTTAACGTACGTCACCTTGCCTAATGTACGTCACCTTGCTTAATGTACGTCACCTGCCTAAATGTACGTCACCTTGCCTAATGTACGTCACCTCGCTTAATGTACGTCACCTTGCCTAACGTACGTCACCTTGCCTAACGTACGTCACCTTGCCTGGTGCCGTGCTTGCTCGCTAGCGGAGCAACGCTACCTTACCTGATGGGTTTTATCCCAAAATCGTTGTATCGGCCGAGAAGCGTCGGAACAAGCGAGATCCGTAGCTACATCCCATCTCACTAATGCGACTTAGGGGTGACAAGTCTTTCTAATGACTTATTTTCTGTTTTATACTGTTTTCACAGTCTTATACTTTTCAGTTTAACGACAAACTAGACTTTCTTGACTTAATTACAGTATCTTTTAAAATTAAATCTTGTAATTTGTGGCTAAATTCAACAGAATACATTTTTTTAATTTTGCTCCCCCTTCACTAACTGTACATATTCTCTCTGAAATAAGGGGCACGTTTAATCTTAAAACGGTGTGCACCTTGTTGCCGTGGTTTCCTGGTTGAATGACGGCTTAGAGATGCATTTTCTCTCGTTTCAGACCGTTCCCATGAAGTGGAGTATGTAGGACACGTTAATTCGTACGTCATCATTGGCGTGTTATCAAGACGCATGCTCTCTTTTTGATACATAACATGCCTTGTGGTGTGTATGTGTGTGTCCGCTGTACACAGCGCAGACACACGTGCAGATAGCTCACAATGCGTACACATAACTTAGCTTAAGAAAGTCGGCGTTCATGTTTACGCAAAGTCATGATGCCATGTTGCTCGTTTTGGTGGCTGTGTCTCTTGGTTAGCCAATCAGCAGAGACGGCTCTTTAACCCTCGTGTTGTCCTCTGGTCAAATTTGACCCGTTTTCAGGTTTTTTTGTGTGTGTTTTTTTTTAAATAAAAAAAAGGGGTCTTTGAAATAAGCGCTGAAAATGTCAAAATTAGAAATATTGAATAACTTTGGAAAATCTGTTTTTTTTTTTTTAAAGCACCCACAGCATTGAACAAAGGACAAAAATGTTGGAAGAAGCCGTAATAGTGTTGGAAAAAAGGGACCAAAACGTTTTAACGAGTTTAAAAGGGTTAAACTCGTGATAATAACACCAAGCGTCACCACACAAACCACACACACACACACACACACACAACACACACACCACACACACACACACACACACACACACCACACACACACACACACACACCACACACACACACACACACACCACACCACGGTGTTTAACGCACCCCCGTTTTAGTTTTAAATTAAACGTGTTGCTCCACCTGAAGCGGAGGGACTTTGCCTCTCTATGGGGACCAGCTGGAAGACCTGGACCATGTGCACAATACCGATTCTTTATGTGTGTTCAGGTTACATGAGTTCAGCCAGGAGGTCAGAGGTCAGAGTCCAGCGACCGGTTGTTCAGTTCAACTCAGTTTCCACGCTACATTAAATAAAAGCTCCTGCTCAGCCAGTAAAAGACGGACATCGGCCCTTTCTGTTAATCTCCAGGCTGCCGGATCAAAGGGAGAGTTATCTGAAACGGAGGATACGGTTTCCTTTTTGTTTTATTGTCCTGTTTAGGAGGACTTAAGGGATGCGCTTTTTTATACTAAAATGTACTTGTTTAATAATGAGAGCTGTAAAACAACCTTTGCTTTAGGGGGATTAGGGGGAGAACCGGGTCTTTAGAGGTCATAGAGGACCTCCAGCACAGTGGCCAGGGACCAGGCCTGGGTCTCACAGCTGAACGGGCAGTACTGGCCGTTCTCATTGGTCAGCTCTGGCAGACCCTTCCACGGAGACCTGGCAACACACCAACAATGGAAAATTAAACATAACAGTGTGTTTACCTTCCAGTCATTCTGTATATATGTTCACACATTCTCTGCAAATCTGGAAAATAACACTGATTTAAAGTGAATTTAAAACAATTCAATATCCGCTGGTTTTTAACCCTGAATGACTGTGCAAGGGGTGGGGTAAATAATCCCTGGTATTCAAACGGCCAATAGTAACAGTGCAACTATAGAAATGTTGGATTTCAACGTGTTTAACAAAGTGAAGTAGCTGGAGGACGGTCTTACCTCTCCAGGTGGGTGTAGTGTCGGGACAGGACGTTCTTCACCAGAGTGACGGTCTTAGCGTACGCGTCGTCTCCCAGCTGCTTGGCAAAGTAGAGCTTAGCACGCAGGAAGTAGCCCACCGGCCACAGCCACTCCTACACACACACCACACACGCACGCACACAACCACACAGAAACACACAAAAAACACACGCCCCAGAAAACACACACACAAAAAACGCACGCACACACGCACACCACACACACGCACGCGCACGCACACACACACACGCCACACACAAAAAACACGCACACACCACACCACACGCCACAGAACACACGCACGCACAGAAACAAACACACACACATGCAGAAACACACACACACACACGCACGCACAGAAACAAAACACACCACACACAGAAACACACGCACACACAAACAAAAAAACACCACGCACAGAAACACACACACACACAAAACACAGAAACACATACACACAAGATAATAAATTAGGGCTGTCAATCGATTCAAATATTTAATTTTAATAATAATTATTAATATATAATAGCAATTAATCGCATAATTGTCCGTAGTTATCTCACGATTATTTGCGAATAAATCCCGTTTTTCATCTGTTGGAAATGTCCTTTTAAAGGGTTTTTCAGGGGACTGAATGTTAGGTGAGGGTATCACGGCTCACCCGGTTCTCCAGGAACCTTCATCCCACCCCGGGTCTCCTCGTAGACCAGACCGGCGGCTGGCGGGTTGACCCCCCCTCCCTGGAAGTTTCTACTAGCCACCCACAACGCTACCGCTGCATCGCTTCTTCCAGAGCACTTTGCCTTAACTCGTTATTATCGGCTTCCCTTGGACCGCTCTAACTTATTTTAAAAATTTAAATCTAATTTGTAGCGCGCCATGTTTTAAAAGCTGGACACACACTTGTGTGCGGCTGTTTGTCTTTAACATTTGACAAATCTGTTAAATAACGTGTTGGTTAGCCAGAAGGAAGCGATGTGCCGCTGCAGCGCGGGGAGACTCACGGGGCCTTGGTGGTAGTTGAAGCCTTTTGCCAGGTTGTAGTTGTCGTTGTCCAGAGCGTTGTCATAGATACCACAGTACACCATGTCACTGGAACAGGACAAACACAATGTCAGGAAGACACTGAGTGTATATATGTATATATATATATATATATATATATATATATATTATATATATATAAGCAGTTCTACTGTATGTGTGTGTAAGAGGGTCTACTCCTCCCACTGCTGCTACCACCAAACTTATATTAACATTTTTTTAAGCATTAAGACATAATTACATACATATTTTACATTATGTATCCAGTATATATATAATATGTATGTATGTATGTATGTATGTATGTATGTATTGTATGTATGTATTTAATGTATGTATTACTTAGGGTCGAGGGTCTTCATTCCCAGTGGTCCCAGTAGTTTCTTCTCAGCCACGTCCAGAGCCGTCCATGCTCTCTCCACCGTGAACAGCTCTGGAGCCTTTAAATGCAGAGATCACGTCAAACCAGCCAATCACTACTCACCGATCGAGTCAAACCGGCCAATCACTACTCACCGATCGAGTCAAACCGGCCAATCACTACTCACCGATCGAGTCAAACCGGCCAATCACTACGCACCGATCGAGTCAAACCGGCCAATCACTACGCACCGATCGAGTCAAACCGGCCAATCACTACTCACCGATTGAGTCAAACCGGCCAATCACTACTCACCGATCGAGTCACTCAACACGGGCAGAGCCAGACATGGTCAACGTTCAGGGCTTAGTCCAGCTTTTTTAAATTAAGTTATAATTATTGAATGAAATTGAAGTGAGATGAACAAATTTGTATATATATTATATTTGTTTTTTTTAGAGAAAACTGATGTTAAAGCTTTCCTTTGGGGACAGAATTTGAAGTTGGGGAAGAAAAAAAAGGTAATTGCAACATACCACTTAACCCTCGTGTTGTCCTCCCGGGTCAGAAATGGACAAAGATTTGACATTTTTGTCCCTTTTTCAGACTTTTGTTTTAGTTTTGATAAACACCACCTTATTACCACTAGTTTTACACTACTTTTTGGACTTCATGGTCAATAACCCTCATTTTTATATAGAATTATACCTAATATTTGAGTTTAAAAAAAAAAAAAGAATTATTTTGACGATAGTTAAGATCAGAGGAACGTACAGATGAGTTTAGTCAGGGATGAAAGTGATCAATTTTACTTGCAAAGAGCGTTAAATGGAATCTAATCCATTTTTTTTGTGGTTATTTGGTTAAAAAGACACCCATATTTCAGATATAGACATTTTTTAAAAGGGTCAGATTTGCCCCAAGGACAACAGGAGGGTTAATATTAAATATGGCGATTCCCCTTTCCTCCCTTTACCCAACAAATTTAACGACTATCAGACAGAGGGTGCAGGTTTCAGTGGTTTACCACCCCCCGGGCAAAGGAATTTTGGGTCTCAGCTGGTGCACCAGGGGTGGAGGCTCGTAGCGTCCTTATAGATGCCTTTTTTGGCCCCGATCAGGGTTTTCCCTTTTGGGGTTTCGGGGTTTCCCCGACACCAAAACCCGCTTAAAAGGACCCGGAGGTGGTTCCCAGGGGAGTACAGGAAACCCCCTTGTCCCTGGAATACAGTGGAAGGGTTTATGGGTTTTTGGACAGTGATATTTTTTATCGAAAATAAGTCGGATTGTGTGTGTGTGGGCTTTGGGGTGTGTGTGGGTGGTGTGTGTGTGTGTGGTTGTGTATGATGTGGTGATTTACCATTTTGGGGTATTAACCCCAAAAGGGGAACAGGTTGGCATGGGCCCCCAAAACCCCAGCGAAACAGCGATTTAGGGAAACCAATATTCCCCCGGGGCCCGTCCTGGCAAAAAAAGGTGAAAGAAAACAAGTTCCATTTTTTAGTTGTAAAACATCAGAAAATGTGAAAAACAAATAGTAAACACATTAGATTAACAGAAATAAGTACAGAAATCTGCGAAGGTGCAATGAGAAGGCAAATTCCCTTTTTAACTGTTTTTGTAAAAGAAAGGGTTGGGGGATTTTTTTTGTGAGGATTTCGATGTTTTCCTTTCAACCCCGGGGGTTTGTGTGTGTGGGTGGGTGTGTTGTGTGTGTGTGGGTTGTGTGTGGGGGTGTGTGTGGGGTGTGTGGTGTGTGTGTGTGTGTGTGGTTGTGTGTGTGTGGGTGTGGTGGTGTTGTGTGGTGTTGTGAGAGAGAGAGATCTTTTGTGCGTTCCCTTGGAGTCGCGGGCACCCCTTTGCCTGCTCTCGCCTTCTCCATTTTGCCACAGTGCCCAGTTAAAGGGGTTTTTCCCCCAGTCCAAAAACCGTGGCCGGACCACGTAGTACCCCGTTAAAACCCCTAAAATGAGAGAAAGGTAAAAAAAGTGGTGGGGATGAGGGATAGTTTGGAAAGATGTAAATAGATGTAATAAATATATATAAAGTTCTCTTGGGGCATCGGGCTTTATGTAGTACCAGAAAAGGAAAGCAAAGTTTGTTGCTGCTGTAACTAATCAGAATTACATTCATTATGTCTTATATTACGACTAGGGCTGCCACGATTATGGCCAAAATGATAATCGCGATTATTTTGATCAAAATTTGATCGCGATTATTCTCACGATTATTGTTGATTTTAACCAAAACTAATTTTATTGTCACATAGGTATTTATAACTGGAGAGGGAGTGTGATGGACGCTACTCACAGAGAGACGGCTGACTCATTATGAACGGGTCCAGCACGGGTCGAACGGCGGTTTACACACGTCGTGTGTATTAACGTCTGTATCTTCACTGCGCTGCATTTTTATGAACTATGATGTTTGGCATGGGTCACATCTCTGGTCCAGGTCCAGGTCCCGGTCTCGGTCCAGCAGCTCCGTCTCCCACGCTGTTACTCTACAACTGAAGTAGCTGCATTCAGTAACTTCTTCTGTGTCTTCGCCGTAGCGGCCGCGATAACAGAGTTACCCGCGGAAACACTGGTACAAATACAGGTTTGCCCCCTCATACTTAACCAATATACAGCTGTGTTAATGAAAAATTAAAACTGTAGACATATATCAGAAGTGTGGACCGGCAGCCGCTGTGTGGCGGGGCGCGGAGAGTAGAGGAGAGAGAGTAGGACGAGAGAGCGTAGAAAGATCCCACACAGACACGGCTTTACAGACGAAATGGGTCATGTAACGCAAAATTAAACCGTATCCATATAAACAGCATTGCAGCGGATGCGAGGACATTAGCACCGGTGCGTCCCAGAAGAGCTAACAGCTAAAGACGCTACTAGCACCGACTAGCACTGGTCACTGCTGTGTCTGAAAAAAAACAAATGGGACAACGTGTTGCGTTTACTGGTAAACTGGTAAACCGTGAGACTGACGTATACCGACTGCTATCTGTTGAGTTTTCCTCCCGTTACTCTGTTCTCTGTGACTGGCTACATCTAGAAATTAGCTGCACGGGGTGCAGTGAACTACTCTGACTGGCTCATGAGCAGACGGCTTATGGAGCGGGAGATTGGCTTTGCAAAAAACCCGGAGCGTTCTATGAAATGATGCTTTATAAAAAAATAATCGCTCGATCACGTAAATTTGATCGTGGGAAGTCCAAATCGTGATCGCGATTTAAAATTCGATTAATTGTGCAGCCCTAATTACGACATTATCTTTTGTACATAGTATAGTTTAACACACACACACACCACAACACACACACACACACACACACACAACACACACACACACACACACACACACAACACACACACACACACACCCCACACTCTGTGTCCTACCTTTATCTCAGTTCATGTCTATTTGGATCCAGCATTTCTCTCTCTGAAGGAAATTCCTGTAGGTGGCGCTGCAGAGCCTCATGGATCACATCATACAGAGGCTGCTCCTACACACACACCCCACACACACACACACACACACACACACACACACACACACGTTTAATCGATTGACAGCACTAATATATTATTTTTCTCAATGCACATAATGTATGCACATAACGTGTGTGTGTGTGTGTGTGTGTGTGGTGTGTGTGTGTGTGTCTCAGTTGTACACACCACCTCTCCAGGAGTCTGGGGTCCACAGTCATCAGTGGGGTACATGCGTGTGACAGGGCAGCGAAGGATTTCATGCCCTTGAGGAACGTGGGTAGCGTAGTCCTGGACAAAAGCACATAGTCATTTTAAATAATAAAGTACATTATTAAAACATGATATTATATTCCCATTACGTCCTATTCCTTACCTGGATGCACTGCAGCCACCACCACACAGCATCCCGACAGTTGTACCGGGCACAGCGACCCTCACCCAGCAGGTTGGGGATCAAACCGTGACGCAGAGTCCCCGCAAAGGCCAGGATGATGTTGCTATGGAGACCACGAGACAGAGTGGTTCATTTCATAGTTAAGTTACTGAACGGCAGGCCACTAAAACAGCTTTTAAAGAAGACACAAACACGTATTAATGTAACCCATTAGGGGATTAACGAATAGTAGTCATCAACTACTCCCCAAGACTATTTTCACGGGATATATGCAATCTTGCCAATGAGGGTCAGAGTTAAGGCCAAGTGTGAACGGAGAACAGGCTATAAACAGTGCACATAACAGGTATAGATGAAGCCTACTAACCCCAATGAAACACTATCATAAAATTATTAAACTTCAGTTCCTTTGATGAACTGACAGTTACTCGCTGTCGCTACAGTCCTCATTTATTCTCCTCATTTTGCAATAGTATCGGACATTTTCTCCGATACCGCCTAAAATGAAATGCTGGTATCGGTATTTACGAGTACCCAAGTCTATGAACTTATTCAAGATTATGGAATTTAGTCAACTGTCAAACTACATAATAAAAGAAAGCTCTATGCTATTTATTCTCTGTATGTATTTGCTCATGTTTTTCAAAGGGTTCAACCAGAGCCAGGGACAATGATGGCAGTCATACTACATGTACATGCATACAGGGAAAGGTTGGTATCTTGAGTTCATAGAAACACACGTCTACGTACCGAGCTTCAATGTGTCTCCCAGTGAGCAGCATCAGTCCTCTGAGAGCGATGAAAGTGTCTCTGCCCCAACAACGGAAAATCCCAGAGGAGAAATGAGGAAGACCTAAAGAATATCAATAAGTACATTGGTTAAATCTGCATATACAGTACAAAGTATAAAGTGTACAGTGTATATATATAAAATCTTATCCACAGAGACACCATTAAAAGGTCTGTTGCTAGGGTACCTGCAGCCAATGAGACGCAGCACTGCTCCTTCTCGCCTGTGATTGGACTAATGCGGTACGGGACGCCCTCCAGTTTGGTTGAAAGAGGAGGGAGGGCAGGAAAGCGTCCGACACCACACATCTGAACAGAACCCAGCGCCAGGTAACGAACAAAGCTGGAGCCATTCTGGATGAAGCTGGTCGGACGTGGAAATGGAAAAGACACGCCACTCAACTGCAGTCCTTAAAATTCCTAATTTTACATTTCATTTTCACATCTCAACAATGCAATTTCCACAATCCCTACCCTACCTGGACATGAGCTTGTGAGTGGCGTCCAGGGCTGTGGTGTAGG
The DNA here is from genome assembly GCF_008692095.1 of Etheostoma spectabile. Lineage (NCBI taxonomy): Eukaryota > Metazoa > Chordata > Actinopteri > Perciformes > Percidae > Etheostoma > Etheostoma spectabile. Next base: position 22,896,981 of record NC_045744.1, read on the forward strand.
TGGACACCAGGATGGCGTCAAAGTAACAAGGGATGAGGTAGCGGGGGATGTGTTTCAAGTAGTCGAACATGGCTCCCAACCACTCACCCACCTGCAGACAGGCAAGTGTGACAATGGATCATCTGTTCAATAATCAGGACCAGGACTGTGGCCACTTATCATAATGAACACCCACTGCCTGCTAAATATAGTCTCACACACACACACACACATTGATACCAGTAAATACAAATAACTAAAATAAAAGACAAATAAAGACAAATTACTGCCTTTAAGTGTCCCTTTAAGGCTGTAAAGGTCTCACCTGGGCCAGTGGTCCCTCTCTGTTTATCAGTCTGTTGGAGACAAAGTCTATCAGCCAGTCCCCCTGTCTGAGGTTAGCACACAGCGGATGGCCCAGGTCGTTGTTGGGACGGATGTCAGCCAGGACTGACATCAGACCTGCAGAGACACAACAACTACATTTACACTTTTGTCAAATAAATACCAAGGTACAATGAAGATGGATACTTTATTAATCCAAACCTCAAATTTCACTGTAACAGCAGCCTAGCAAAAAAGATAATGTGCAAAAAAACTATACAATACTTATCAATATAAACCTTTATCTATATACAAAATCGCTTAAAAAATGAGAGGGATTTTACTACGTACTGTATTTGCATGTGTCATGCTGTGAGGTGGACCTA